>NC_053490.1:198385872-198685872 GCF_905171775.1 Rana temporaria
TAAAATCTCACCCACGCTCCTAGTCTTCTGCATTAAGCATGGGTGCATCTATCTGCCATTTTGAATGTAAGAAATTTCCAGGTCTATGTATTTATGTGGTTGTAGTTCATATACATATAGTAGAAAGAGGTTTGATAAAAGATTCACTATGTAGAAAAGACTCAACCCTGGAAAAGTTAAATTCCAAGGGTAATGTGTCAAGCTGATACTGATAAGCATAGAAAAGTTGTAAATATCTAAACATATAGGAGTAGGCTTCATGTACACAGTCTATTATGACTACCGGCGCAGGAAAAAGCAAAATGTGGCAAAATCTCGCTGCAATTTTGCCTCATTTTGCGTCCGGCAGTCAAAACGTTTCTATTCTGAATGTAATTCTTTCCTGTTCCTGAACCTCCCCTAACCACAGTAGCTCCTAAACAATCCTAAAAGCCTATTTGTACATAGACACATAGGCCCAGATTCACGAACGACTTATGCTAACGTATCTTCTTATACGCCGCGTAAGTCCACGGATGCGCCGTATTCTTGAAACCAGATACGCCTGAATTCTGGCTCCATCCGACCGACGTAAGTCTCCTACGCCGTCGTATCTTGGGCGCATATTTACGCTGGCCGCAAGGGGCGCTTCCATTGATTTACGCGTCAAATATGTAAATGAGCTAGATACGCCGATTCACGAACATACTTACGCCCGTCGCAGTAATCTACGCCGTTTACGTAAGGTGTACGTCCGGCGTATATTTATCCCTCATAAAGCAGGGGTAAGTCATGTTATGGTATGGACGTCGGAACAGCCGTCGGATTTTACGCTGTTTATGTAAGTCATACGTGAATGGGGCTGGGCGTAAGTTACGTTCACGTCGTACGCATTGAGCTGTCGTATCTTAGGGAGTATATGCAACGTGATTCTGATTCCGTTCGATCGGCCATTCATTTACATGGGGTCACGGTTCATTTCAATACATCACGCCCACTACCTGCCTACTTTAAATTAGGCAGGCTTACGCCGGCCCATTTACGTTACGCCGGCGCAAATATGGGAGCGAGTGCTTTGTGAATACTCAGCTTACCTCTCAATGTTACGTCGGCGTAGCGCATATGAGATGCGCTACGCCGGCACAAAGATACGTCGATGTACCTGAATCTGCCCCATAGGCTTTAAAGAGCAGCCCAACAGAAGGCTTAAGCTACGGCGGCCTGGGACTGTTGTATGTGAAGCTGACAGGGGACTCTAACTTTGGGAGTGATTTGGAGTGGCGGTTGGACGAAATCATGGATTTCAGAGAGGGCTACTGAACGTCTCGGAAGGGCACTGGAAGATATAGAGTTTCTGGCCGTTCAGGAATGGGAGCTGGAGATCGCCTACAGACGGCTGCTAGACTCTGCTCAGTGGCAGGGCTGGGCTCCCTTTGCCTGGGACTATCGGGAAATACCAGTGGACAACTCTGAAATCCTGGCGGAAGAGTCGGCAATGTGGCAGAGTAACAGTGTGCTTTGCCAACCTGCCCCCGCAGCTATGGACGCGGAGGTCTTATGGCGGATGCAGCAAGTGCTGATTGACCTTGATGATCCTGTTTCTGCATGGGATGATCTTGGATGGAGGAATGTGCCTGCCAAGCAGTATGCGAGAGAATCGGCTCCGGAAAATCTGGATATTGCCATCCCCAAAGATGAAGTGCTGACAGCAGGGCAGAGTACTGCAAACCTCTGCCCAGCACCGATAGCATCTTCTGGGTTCCACGGACAGGAGATGGTGAACCTCTATCCCCAGACACCAATTGCAGAGACAGGGTATTTGATAGACTTTTCTGTTGAGGATGAACAACTTTATGAGCCTCCAGCAGAAGAGCTGGTATCAGGGCCACACTTCACTGTGCTCTGCCCAGCACCAAGGGCAGTATCTGTGGAGTTGCAAGGAACTTCCCCAGCTAAAGTGCTGGTCACCGGACAGAGGGTTCAAGACCTCTGCTCCACCCCTGTGGCAGTTCCGGAGGCTCAGGGTGAGAAGGTGGCGATCACTTCCCAGCAGCCGATACAGGGGGAGAAGGGAGAGGAGGTGTTCATCGTCCCTCCCCAACAGTTGGCCAGGGTGGAGAACGTGGTCTTTCCTCCCCAGCAAAGATCCGTGCATCTGGGAGACAGTAGCACAGACATGTTGTCCCAGCAGCCAGATGAGAGAACGGAAAAGGAAGCAGCCAGCTCACCTCCCCAATGGCAGCTACACAGTTTGGGTGTGGAGGAATCCAGCCTCCTTCCCTGCACGGTTTAGGAGATATTTGCTCTGCACGCAGTTGCTGAAGTCAGCGGCGCATGCGCTCTGAAGGTCCGGCAGGGTGCATCGGAAATTCAGAGCTCCTTGCCGGAACGGAGGACTTCCGCACATGCGCGGAAGTGATATCATTGCGGCTCATACCACTCACAGCGTCGGAGCCGCAAACCTGGAGGAACTGCCGAGTATGGTCACTTTGTTCTAAAGTAAGTATTTCATAATGAGCTAGTATGCAATGCATACTAGCTCATTATAAAAAACACAAAACCTCCTGTGCTCTGGTGTTTCGCCAAACTGGGTACAGCAGTGTAGTCTAACGGCAAAAATCAGAAGTCTTGCAGCCCTCCACAGAACAAAGGGTGTTCATATGGCTAAAACGAAACAGAAAAGAAAGGAGGGCGCACCGACCTTGTGCATTTCCACTTAAAAATGTATTAAAACAGAATAGAAAGCAATGGTCCTACTCACAAGACAATCATAAGTAAGCTCTTTTCAGACAACTGGACTGGACCTCGCGGCACCTGCCAGTGGAACTTCAGACATCTGAGCGGCTGACGCGTTTCTGGGGCGTACCCCCTTCTTCAAAGCCTGGATAGTCCGTGATGTAGGACCATTGCTTTCTATTCTGTTTTAATACATTTTTAAGTGGTAATGCACAAGGTCGGTGCTCCCTCCTTTCTTTTCTGTTTCGTACTAGCTCATTATGCCTTTGCCTTACAGTTTTTTTTGTAAGGGCATACAACTACTTTAAGACACTGAAACTTGGTTCACACTGATGCGGTGCGAATCTGATGCAATTTCACTGTGCCATTTCTGTTGTGACAGGTGCAATTCTAATGCGAATTAGCCCTCATACACATTGGAGCGATTTGTCATGGGATTTGAGAAGCCGCACCCTATAGCCAGCAATCGCACTGTTCAAATCAGTGCAACGCCGACTTAGTGGTGCCACATTGATTTGAAAAAGTAATTCCAGTGCTACTTTTAGCAATTACGGGTGCGACTTGCACAGACATCTGTGCATGAAGCTGCACCCAAAGTTTCAATGACATGCGGCTTTGAAATTGTGTGATTTCAGATGAATCTGCGCAATTTGAAAGCCGCAGTTGATATCAACAAGGACTAAGGCCGGGTTCACACCTATGCAAATTGAATGTGCGTTCCCCCACATTCAAGTCGCATAGCAGGAGAATGTGACTGGCTCTCTATGGAGCAGGTTCACATATCTCCTTAACGGGTTTGGTGTGGTGTGCCGGAAAAAACGCATGCCTTTTTTGGTGCGTTTCAGGTTTGATTTCAGCCCAAAATTCTGACCTGAACCAGCACGCACCGGACCCCTGCTGTGCGCCACATGCGCCGACAGTGTGAACCCGGCCTAACTGATTTCTGAGGGGATTTGAAATAGCTGGGAGATAAAATTTGCACTGAATATGCACTAAACTCCCACAGGATCAGAATCCCACCACATAGATGTGAACGGCTTTTGGGTCGGATCTAATCCGCAAACAATTGGCATCAGTATGAATCAGAACTAATTGCACAAACCTTCCTCTGGGGACACTAATAACCTGCAGGACGGTGCATGATAGAGTACAGTGATCTTGCATTGATAGAATAGGTAGAAATGCCTGATGCCAATCTCCCTTTACTTCAAGTGAAGATGGCTATAGAGGCAAGAGCCCCGAGCTTGTCACCTTCTGAACCCCAGCTCTGCTCTCTCCTTTTATGATCCAATTTAGAGGTTTTCATAAATTAAAGGCTTCACTTACCTCATCCTTCGATTTTGCTTTTAAACGTCCTTATTTCTTCTGAGAAATACTCACTTCCTGTTCTTCTGTCTGTAACTACACGCAGTAATGCAAGGCTCTCTCCCTGGTGTGAAGAAAGCCTCTTGAGGGGGAGGGGGCGAGCAGGAGTGTCAGGACGCCCACTAACACACAGCTCCTTTCTCTATCTGCAAAGTAGAGAGTGTCCTGACCCTCCTGCTAGCCCCCTCAAGAGGCTTTCTCTTTACCAGGGAGAAAGCCTTGCATTACTGTGTGTAGTTACAGACAGAAGAACAGAAAGTGAGGATTTCTCAGAAGAAATAAGGACATTTAAAAGCAAAATCGAAGGATGAGGTAAGTGAAGGAGGACTGCACTAAGGTAAAGGAAGCTATTTAGGGGGGGGGGGAATTACCTTTACAACCCCTTTAAAAAAAAATGGGATTTAATATAAAAAGTTAATAATACTTATTCCACCCCGTACTGAGATGCAGCACAAGAATACACTACAATACAGTTCCAATCACGCAATAAAAACACATTCACTCTGCAGTATGATACCTAATCGGGAAGCCTCATCTTTCCAATCCCAGCCTTACAAGGCAGACAATTGTGAGGTGAATTCCATTACACTGTTAGTCAGTACCATATAAATTGGATGTGTTATAGGTGGAGGGAGAGCTGCTGTGCACCAAATTCTGAGGTGAATTCCTTTATCACACGTTCTGTTAGTACCATAGAAATTGGATGTGTTATAGGTGGAGGGAGAGCTGCTGTGCACCAAATTCTGAGGTGAATTCCATTATCACACGTTCTGTTAGTCGGTACCATATAAATTGGATGTGTTATAGGTGGAGGGAGAGCTGCTGTGCACCAAATTCTGAGGTGAATTCCTTTATCACACGTTCTGTTAGTACCATAGAAATTGGATGTGTTATAGGTGGAGGGAGAGCTGCTGTGCACCAAATTCTGAGGTGAATTCCATTATCACACGTTCTGTTAGTCGGTACCATAGAAATTGGATGTGTTATAGGTGGAGGGAGAGCTGCTGTGCACCAAATTCTGAGGTGAATTCCATTATCACACGTTCTGTTAGTCGGTACCATAGAAATTGGATGTGTTATAGGTGGAGGGAGAGCTGCTGTGCACCAAATTCTGAGGTGAATTCCATTATTACACGTTCTGTTAGTCAGTACCATAGAAATTGGATGTGTTATAGGTGGAGGGAGAGCTGCTGTGCACCAAATTCTGAGGTGAATTCCATTATCACACGTTCTGTTAGTCAGTACCATAGAAATGGGATGTGTTATAGGTGGAGGAAGAGCTGCTGTGCACCAAATTCTGAGGTGAATTCCATTATCACACGTTCTGTTAGTCAGTACCATAGAAATGGGATGTTTTAGGCTTAATGTACTCAGGACGTTTTACAACCTCACAGATTTAACTTCACAGATAGTAACCCGTTTTAAAACGTCTAGTTTGCTGTGTTTACATGGCGCATTTAGAAGCGTTTTTTTTTTTTTTTATATAGTCAAAAATAAAAAAACGCCTGTAAACAAAATGTGGCTAAATGCGAGTTACCGCGTTTACAAGCTGTTACAGGCGTTTGGTGTTTCAAACGTCTCTGAACATCCAAAAAATGCTTCTAGACTCAACTGCCTAGAAAGGACTTTAAATGGCGATGTGTACATACATGTACTGAGAAGATAACATAGAGGAGAGTTCAGGGACAGCTAAAAAAAACGACCAACTCGTCCTTAACGTTCGTTTACCAGCAGCAGTCAGTGTACAGGGTCAAAAGAGAGCAGTACACCATAGACTTCCACACTGCCGTCACCACATGAATTTCCCAAGTACAAGACTATATACTATATGACCAGGCACCTAAACCACCCCACTCATTGGCTCTGACACTACACAATCATCCCACAGCTCTCTTCCGTCTTAGCAGCTCCACCCCCTCTTCCTTTAATTCTGAAACCCCGCCCACTTTGCATAATCAACCCCTCCTTCTCGCGCCCTCCCAACCCGCTGCTGAAACAGTCAAGCCTGGGCTGTTGGCGTTGTTGTCATGGTTACTAAGGTCGGTGAATCACCGCCCACTCTCCGCAAGTATACGCCCAGCTTTACTATAGCAACTTCCGTCCTTCTTCACTTCATTCCGCCCACCACGGGAACGCGCCGCGCGCCACTAGACAACTAAGTGGCAAAAGGGATTTGCGGTGGCGCGCGCCTCATACCCCGCCTTCGAGCGGCGAAGACTTCCAGCGATTGGTTAGCGGCGTGAAACCGGTGCATGCTGGGGTGGGTAGTCTTTCAGTGACAAGAAGCTGCGCTGTCATATTGTCATGCTCGTCCCCCCTCATGAGGAACAGTGCACGAGTACCATTGACTCTAGTGTAACTTTGTGTGTGTTCACCCGGCGTAGCTGCCATCCCGCGCTGGTGGCAAGTGCCCGGTGTGGGGTCAGTAGGAGCGGACAGGGCGGTCCTTGTTAAATAGAAAGTAAAGGAGCCGCTTGAACGGTGAAGAGAAGTGGAGCTGAGGGCACACTGCGCATGCTCGCCATTTTCAGGAGGAAGAGTAGGGGGCTGAATGTTTCCCAAGTGTGTAAAACTGGCGCTACCTGTGTGCTGTGTGATGAAGGGAGGTGATCAGCTGTCATAAGCGGGCTGTACTGAGGAGTAGTACCCTGACTGAGGACCACCTCCTCCCCTCCAGACACAATCACCTTGTACAACCCCAGGCAGGCAGCGGGCACGGCTCTCCACACACTTTTCTTCTTCTTCTCCTTCATAGCCACCATCGGGCTCACAGGCTTCATCTTCCTGCCTGCTGTATTCTGTCCTCTAGCCCCCACCTCTTTCCCCACCCCCTCTACACATACACACACACCCCACAACCTCCTTCCACTGTCTTCTTCACTGAGTTGTCCAGCAGAAAACACAAGCCACCGTTCAAATCAGCTGCACCGCACTTTTACCCCATCGCCCGCCGTGCTCCCCTCCCTGGATGCCAGGCTCAGGTTGATGCCCAGGCACAGGTCTCTTTTGTGTGTCGCGCTCCTGAAGCTGGGGGAGCCTACCCGGATCTCATCTTCCTTCTCTCCTCCTCCCGGTACCGGGGAAGCAGGCTGGATCCTGGAGCTGGCAGGAGGCTGCTGCCCGGGGGCTGGACGCTGGATCGCTACAGGATGCTGAACCCTACCAACGGCGATCAGAGCCACATGGTGACTTATGTAGAGGATTACCTGGATTCCATCGAATCCCTACCCTTCGATCTACAAAGAAATGTCTCTCTGATGAGGGAGATCGATGCCAAATACCAAGGTAAGGTGCTCCAACTTTTATCACCCCCCCCCCCCCAATAGATGTGTCCATGCTGCATTGTGTGTGTGACTCCATGTACATAGAGGGGACTAGTTTACACACACTTGTGTCATAGGGCGGAACAAAAGGTGCCCTGTTATTGTGGGATCAGCCATGGGAAGTAGTCACCTGGAGATGGAGGGGACAGTGATGATCACAGCAGTGTACAGGGTGAGATCAGGATGGCTGGAGTAGTAAGTGCAGCTAGTGTAGAGAAAGAGAGAAAAGGGGAGCTGAGGCTGTGCAGTAGTGGTGGGTGGGCAGGGTTTCCTCTGCTTCATTTTGTTCATTGTGTTCTTAGCGATCAGCCTTGTTTATCGCCCCCCCATCACTTGTTTTATGGAGCCGCAGCCCGATCCCCCCCTTATTGGCCGCAGTGCTCACCCTCCGCATTGTCCTCGGTGGGAAGTTGGGGGACTTTATAGGGAATGACATTGATGCGTGCGGCGGGCTGACTGACACTTTATCTATGGCTGTGTTTACTGTGCCGGGGCCGCACTGCGCCGATCGCTGCCTCTTCTTCCCCCACCACCCCCCTTCCTCACTTTATGTCTGCACCGTAACGCCATATGTGGCGATATTACCGAGGACCTGCCATGGCACAAAAGTGCGGACAGTCGCCTGGGACCGCCGTGCTAAAGCATGAAAGGTGACGGCACACTAAGCTGGATAGAGAAGCAGTGATTTGTACGTGTCTTGGGAACCGAGAAGAGGAAAAATACATGAAGAAGAGGCATTCTAGACAAGCGCACTCCTACTTCCTTTCACAGCGCCAGCCGCGCTTTAACCTGGCTAGCTTGCACACTAGCTTTTTATAATGGGGGCCTCGTAAACGTCGTTCTATCTCCCTGCTGATTGGTTGTCGCGTTGTAGTTTAGCCCGTCCCGGGGACTGCCTCTCTTGTTATTTGCTGTTTCGTTCGGTCCACCCATCGCCTCTTAGCCCCGCCCACCTTGTCTCTCTTTAGCTTGACACCTCAATGTTCATTTAAATCCGTGTGCCCGCCCCGCGTGACCGCATTGGCTGTCAGTGGATCGATGGGAGTTTTTCAGGTTTTCTGCTTTCCTAAAAGACAATCTGATCTATTCTAGACACGAATAGAAGGAACGTAGGCAAGTGTTGGGCGGCCATCTTTAATGTGGGCAAGTGATGGAGTGCCATTGACCGTGAATGTTATTTTACAGTCAGCTCTGTGTGTGTAGATGTGGAGGATTCGTGGCGTTGTCGGTGCATTGTATCTCTTTCTTTACACGGTGTGTTCTCATCATCTCTATGCAATGGAAGATTGGGAGGAGGCAGGGGTTTCCTAGGCGCAGATTGGATGGAGTAGATTATTTTTCTGATCTGAGAATTGAATGGATACTGAGCGATGATATATTTGTGGTCATTGTTCCCTATGTGCAGACACACGGGGGGATCCCAGACAGTGCCGACTCATAGGGATGTCCTGGAGGGATCCACACTGCATCCATCTGTCTGGAGAAGTTCACAAAGTCATGCGATCGTTCATCCTCATGTCACACCTCTGCTGTACATTGCCTTTCTTTATCCTCCTACATGGATGACAATACATGGGTCTGCAGGGGCGATTTATTAAAACGGCTGCAGCTCTGCATAGTAACCAATCAGCTTCTAACTTCAGCTTGTTCAATTAAGCCTTGACAATACAAGCCAGAAGCTGATTGGTTACTATGCAGAGCTGCACCAGATTCTGAGTGTGCCAGTTTTAGTAAATCTCCCCCACTCACTGGCTGGTACAGTGTGTGTGTCCAATAGCACTAATTCCACTGTACACTATTGTTCTATAACCCCACACTACTCTAAAAATAAGAGGACCTGCCCCCTAATGTCTGTATCCACACACTACTCGTATAAAGAGGACCTCCTGCCCCCTACTGTCTGTATCCACACACTACTCTTATAAAGAGGACCTCCTGCCCCCTACTGTCTGTATCTATCACATACACAATCTGATTCATCCTAGTCCCCAAAGCAGTCATTTTTTTATTTCAGACCGAGAGGGATCTGATTGGTCACTCCGGGTAGATTTACATTTATAGCAGTCGTGCAACAGAAATCATTCTGAAATCCCCCCACACATCTGAGCAGTATTCAAAAACAAACATTTATTTTATTACAGGTTACCAATTCTTATATGTGCTAGCTGCATTCGTTTTTCTTTTTTATTTATTTTCATCTGGTGATCTTTTATTTTTCAACAGAGCAACAGCAAGCTCTCCAGCATAATGTATCAATGACAGGGTTGGGACAGACCATTTGGCGGTGACAGGCGTGCTTACAATGATCGTCTTATTTTTGTATTCATTTATGTAAAACTTATCCCAAAAGGGAAAGCACTGTTTGCAGTAACTGATTATAAAGTGACAGTGTGAGTTCAGATTCAATTTGTTGTATTTGAATCTGCTAGTCCAACACTCCTCTCCCCCCAGGGTGACGATGCTGCCGTCCCTTCTGTACTCATTCATCCAGAGTTGTGTCTCACTAATACCCGAGGCGTGCTACTGGCCAGATCACCAGGTGATAAAAAAAAAAACGAATGCAGCGTCCACACCTGATTGGTAACTGCAATGTTTTGGGGTTAACACTGCTTTCATTATCACCCATTTTATTTGTGTTTATTTTTTGTCAATCAAGTGTAGATAAAATCAGCAGCAACTAATCTGAGGACTGTACAGCAAGTCACATTGTGCTGAACAGGAAATAATAATGCAATCAGTTTAACAATGCAGCTTTTGTTTTTCATTATGTATTTCTTTGGAATTTATATATTGGAAAATATTTTTTGTATATAATTCTATTTCACATGCAGTCTGTACACTCTGCTGTTAATTTACTGTTTTTGTTTGGGCAATATGCGTCCTTTTAATGAATGACTGCTGCAGGAGCCCTCAGTAATGCAGATATTATTCGGCAAGCTTGTCCCCGTTTCCTGAACATCAGTGTTCATCCAGCAACATGGTGGGCTGCCTCAGACCAAAGAGGAGGCTTTAGAGGCAAGAGGGAGAGACACAAAACACTAGCTTCTTAGATGAAGTTACTGGGCCATATTCTCTATAAATATCCGCCTGCTGCGCTTAGGGCACTTACACTCCGCTGTCCCAACTTACTGGAGCAGGTGTTGTATTCCCCAAACACTTGCTCCATAAGTTGGCACAGCGGAGTGTAAGTGTCCCGGCGTAGCCTGGCGGATCTCCAAGGGGGCGGCTTCTATTCAAATGAAGCGCGCCCCCGATGCGAAAGAACTGGGCATGCGCCGGGCTGCAAAAAGCCCAGTGCGCATGCTCCAGTTCTCGGCGGAAAACGTCAATGACGCCGACGTGTGCGTCATTGACGTAAAGTCGTATTCAAGAACGACTTACGTAAACGACGTACCCGACGAAAAAAACACGACGGGGACCCGACGCCATCCGTAACATGGCCTACGCGAGACTTGCGGAAACTTATCCCTCATATAGCAGGAGTAAGTTTCCGCTTACGCAAACGACGTTAGCGACGGTTACGCGACGCAAACTCGTTCGGGAATCGGCGTAGAAGGATCATTTGCATACGCAAATGACTCCTTCACGTAAATGCCATCTAGCGGCGGCCGGCGTCATTGCATTTAAGATCCGCCAGTGTAAGTGACTTACAGATGGCGGATCTTAAGTGTATCTATGCAAAAATGATTCTGAGAATCAGGAGCATAGATACACTGGCCAAAAAAAGGAGTTACGATGGAGTATCTGACTTACTCCATCGTAATTTCACTGAGAAAATGGCCCACTGTTTTTTTATAATTAAAGGGGTTGTAAAGGAAAAAAAACATTTTTCATAATAAGCATCCTTTGCCTGCAGACATTCCTCTTTTCACTTCCTCATTGTTTTTTTTTGCTCAGAAGCTGCTCTATTTCTTCTCTGTTCTGTTCACTTCCTGCTTGTCTGATTTTACTCACCACCATGAAGGGAGGCTTTACTGCGGTGGTCAGTAACGTGCTCACCCCCTCCTGGGAACTACATTTGTGCGTCAGGACGCTCTCTACGTGTTAGAGACTTCAAGGAGGTGTGAATTACTGGGCGTGCCGCAATGCATACTGGGAAATGTAGTTCTTGCATGAACGAGCGCCGCAAACAGGAAGTGAATGAGAGAACAGAAACTAGAATGCCGGAGGTGATATAGATGAAGGAATTTAATAGGTATTTACTCGTTTTTAACAGAATCATTACACTATTCTGTCTGTCTACCTTGCAGACATTAATTTTAGGCAACATTTGTTTTCCCTTTACAACTCCTTTAAGACTCCTGGGAGGTATGACATCATTTGCCTAGGCAAGAAACCAGAAAGTAACTGAAGAAATGTAAAAAAAATAATAATTAAATATGATATACGTTCCTATCTATTTACTATAGCTAGCAGCAAATAATGTTGATTGGGAGCTAGAGTTGCCACCTCATCCCTTTAAACCCGAACACATATTAGAGGGGTGTTCCAGGCTTTTTTTTTTTATGTTTATTAAAAGTCAGCAGCTACAAAAAGTGTAGCTGCTGGCTTTTAATAAACATACACTTACCTGTTCCCCGGTCCAGCGACGTGCCACTGGGAGCTTCGTTCCGGTCCCCCCCTCTCCGACCCGCGTCTCCACTGCAACTGTGGGCACCCGGCCGTGACAGCTTTCGGCTTCACGGCCGGCACCCACTGCACATGCGCGAGCAGCGCTGCGCCATTTGATTGGACAGGCGTTTGCCTGGGACCTGTCACATGTCCCAGGCGATCGCCTACAGGGAGGGGCTGCCAAAAGGCGTATTCGCCTTTGCAGCCCCTCGGCGGAAGGAGGAAGTGGGACAGGAAGTCCCACTCCCCCCCCCCCCCAAAAAAAAATGACATGCCAAATGTGGCATTTAAGGGGGCGAGGAGTGGATTAAGCGGAAGTTCCAGTTTTGGGTGGAACTCCGCTTTAATTACACAGGTTCTGTGGCTGATTAAGGTGGTAATTAGACTCAATTGTCAAAAACATATACAATATTGCATAAATCACCGCACTACCTAACTAAACATATAAATGGCAGCCAACACCACAGAATCAGATCAATTCTGCAAAAGAAACAAGTGAAAACAAAAAAAGATATAGTGCTAAAAATATGTGGAAAAAATTATATAACACTGTAAACCGTCACATAAGCATAACACCAAGTGGTCAAAAGTGCATATCTGATGATATGGTGAATGAATTAAATAAGGGATAAGTCTCAATAATGATTCCAAATCCAAAACGTCCAAACAAAACGTGACAATTGTGAAGAAAATATTGATAGCAGATCCACCACCAAAGTAAAGATGGGAGGCTTACCGGAAAGCGTGGACTCAACTAAGCGTATACTTAATGAGTCACATAGGCTTATATGATGACAATATCCGGACACCGACCGTTCAGATGGTAGGCAGAGATGAAATTTCAATAGGGATCCACTCCTCATGTGATAGATAGTAGATCATAAAAATAATGCCAGGACCAGCATATAAGGACCGTGGGCTCTTACAGGGAATCCAGGGGCTCCGAGTGCAACAGATAGGAGAGGAAAAACAAATGCGTACATAGTGTAATAAAGTTTAAAATCTTTACTGTGACATTAAAAGATAGATTATTACACTCACATTTCAGCAGACATATCAAAGCGTATAAAAGTCTAGCAGTAGAGTCAGCATAAATCCCGACGCGTTTCGATTAATCGATGATCCTCTGGGGTGCTAACTTACTGCTACAATGGATCCAAATATATAACTGTACCCCCTACCTTAATCAGGGCTCCAGCTTCAAACTATCCATTAATCCAGGGGTCGACAAATCCCGGGCGCCAGGTCGCCATGGCGACTAGAAATAGGGTCCTGGCGACTTGGCTTTTTTTGTGAGCTGGCACCATCTGGTGGTGAGCCGTTGGTATTACAAGTTATTACCACCAGATGTGTAAGCTGGCGCCATCTGGTCGTGGCCGTTGGTATTACAAGTTAAGCATTACAAGTTAAACAGCAATTCTAATGTAATTTTTCACTGCCATCTTCTTCCCTCTAATTGGAACCCCCAAACATTATATATATTTTTATCCTAACACCCTAGAGAATAAAATGGCGATAGTTGCAATACTTTCTGTCATGCCGTATTTGCGCAGCGTTCTTGCAAGCGCACTTTTTTGGGGAAAAAATTACACTTTTTTTAATTAAAAAATAAGACAACAGTAAAATTATCCCCATTTTTTTTATATTATGAAAGATAATGTTACGCCGAGTAAATTGATACCCAACATGTCACGCTTCAAAATTACGTCCGCTCGTGGAATGGCGACAAACTTTTACCCTTTAATATCTCCATAGGCGACGTTTAAAAAACTCTACAGGTTGCATGTTTTGAGTTACAGAGGAGGTCTAGGGCTAGAATTATTGCTCTCGCTCTACCAATCGCGGCGATACCTTACATGTGTGGTTTGAACACCGTTTACATATGCGGTCGCTGCTCATGTATGTGTTCGCTTCTGCACGCAAGCTCGTCGCGACGGGGCGCGTTTTCTGGCTCCTAACTTTTTTAGCTGGCTCCTAGATTCCAAGCAAATTTGTCAACCCCTGCATTAATCAAAAATGGCTTCCGGGTGCGGAAGTTCTGCGTTATCAGCGTGCGCTCCAGGCCTCTCATGCAAGAGAGAGGCTGGAACGCAACGCCGAACGTATGATCATAGTAACGTCCCGCCGTCTAACATGGGCACACGCGCCAGGCTGTCATCACAGCGCATCTACCTGAGTGCAGGGATACTGCAATATCGACGTGCGCTCCAAGCCTCACATAGGGAGGTTGGAGCGCAACGTCAGACAGGAAACATTAAACCAAACTTCTACAGCCAAAATGTACAGTATTGATAACATTTCTAGGTGCTTTCATTTTAGTTTTTAGTTTTTATTTATTTTTTCAAAATGTACAAGCAGTGTAGAGTGAAATCCTAGCCATTGTTCTAGAAATCCTCATTGCTATTGTATCCAGGAACTTGTACTACAACTCTGATCCACACTTGGATTATTTAAAAGGCTGATGCTCTACACATTAGCTGAGAGAGCATTTACCTCGCCTCTAGAGTGGCACAAAAATAAAAGTGCTGCGGAAATTTAATTTGACGCTGCTGTATGTATTTTTCTGTTTGAACACACAGGATTTTCCTTCTCACCAAGATGATAAAGTGTCTGGAGCAGCCATTCTCAACCAGGGTTTTTCCAGGGGTTGCTAGAGGCTACTTGAGCTGTGGTTGAGTGAAGTGTGATTTGATGGTGTCTGCATTGTTCCAGAACAAGCACTACTTGGCAGAGCCAGTAGCTTGACACTAATTACATTTTTAACTGTCTTTACGGGTGGCTTTCTGATGACCACTGCAAGGCAGCCAATACATATATATAATTTTTTTTTTTTTTCATTCAACCAGTGGGTTGAATGAAAAAAATGATTAGATTTCCCCATCCACACATTTGATGCACATGGGGGATTCTTCACGTTGTGCTATTGTGTTCTGATGGCAGGGAGCCTTCCTGCTGTCGGCATGCAATGATCAGTTCTTTTAGCTATAGCTGGTTGTTCAAAAGCTAATCAGTAGATCGACTTTTGTGCAAGCAGGGTGCCCATACATGGATTGAAATTTAGCCAGTCCTTGCCAAACTGGCTGAATTTTGATCCATATATGGCTGGCTTAATGCCCTATTCGCACTTGAGTGTTTTGTAACTCAAATCTCAGAATCTCAAACGCTCAACAAGCAAAACCCTATTGTTCGCATCTGAGCATCACTTGTAGCAAAACACCTGTTGCTCAAAAAAGTACATGTTCTACTTTTCAGGCAGAACTGAGCATTTTTGTCCACACGGGGGCAGATTCAGATAGAGATATGACGGCGTATCTCCTGATACGTCGTGGTATCTCTGTGATCCGACGGTCGGATCTATGCGACTGATTCATAGAATCAGTTACGCATAGATCTCCCTAAGATCCGCCAGGTGTAAGTGACTTACACCGTCGGATCTTAGGCTGCAATCTTCCGCTGGCCGCTAGGTGGCGTTTCGTGTTTTACTTGCGACGAATATGCAAATGAGGAGATCCGCCGATTCAGAAACGAACGCCCGCCCGTCGCTTTTTTTTTTACGTTTGCGTTCGGCTTTTTCCGGCGGATAGTTACCCCTGCTATATGCGGCGTATCCTATGTTAAGTATGGCTGTCGTTCCCGCGCCGAGTTTTGAATTTTTACGTCGTTTGTGCAAGTCGTTCGCGAATACGGATGGACGTAATTTACGTTCACGCCGAAACCAATGACGTCTTAGCAACGTCATTTGGAGCAATGCACGCTGGGAAATTTAGCCGGCGGCGCATGCGCATTTAAATCAGCGGGGGGACGCGCCTGATTTAAATAATACACTCCCCCTAGCCGCGGAATTTGAATTCCGCCTGGGGATTTACGATCCGCCTGCGCAACTTTCGAGGCAAGTGCTTTATGAATACAGCACTTGCCTCAAAAACTTGCGCTGGCGGATCGTAAATAAGATAGATTACGCGGATCTAAAGATCCGCTGATCTATCTGAATCTGCCCCACTGACTTCAGTGGAAATGCCTAAAAAGTGCAACGTGGGCTATTTTCAAGCATTTTTTTTCAAGAGTTTTTGTTGCATGTTTTCTGCTTAAACGGCACCTCCCCGCCCCTTTTTCAACATCACCCCACACCTTGAAAAATGCCTGACAAAAGCTGCAAAAACATGCAGTTCTGCAACTCTTTTAACGCTTGGTAAAAAAATACTTGAAAACGTTATGTGAATGTAGCCTCACCAGGGTTGCATTCTTTCTTTTGACCGCCTATACAGTATATGGGGCATTTTTTCCATTCGCTCAAAATGAAATGGTTTTAGTAAGGTTTCTCTGAGACCCGGGAATTCATTTAGGGGTTCCTCTGGGGTATAAAGGGAATGAAAGGCTGGTCTGGAGAAAGATTTTGCATTGCCCATAACAAATAATCTGATTCAAATGTTTTCATCCTCACAATACTGCACTAAGACTGGTTCTTTAGAAAGTTTAGACCAGAATTCACTTTGTCTCTACTATGGTTGAAAGAAATACTTTCTTTCTTATTTAAAAAAAAAAAAAAAAAGTATATTTAGCCAATTATTATTAGCTAAATATACTTTTTTATTTTATTTATTTTTTTAACAAAAAAATCAAATCTAATATGAATTGTGGAGCACTAAACCTAAATCTAACCATATACAATATTATGTATCTGAACTCCAGAAATATTGCCAGTGAAAGCTGGTTTTGTTACATTTTGGTGGCCTGGCCAGTATCAGTGTCATATGCTTCTCTACCAAGAGGCACTTTGGCATCTGCTGAAAGAATACACTTTTCTGTAGCAAACCGTTCACATTCCTGCACTGAGCATCCCCTGTAAAGAGCTTGCCTGGTGTAACATAACATGCAAATATGTTGCTACTTTTCATATGTTTGTAGCAATTTGTCTACACTCTCTACCCTCTTGAACTTCACTAGGGCCACTTTTACCCTTAGAGACAAAGTCCTTCCTACTGCAGTGAAACGGAAAACAGAAGCAGCACTATGTTGGCATAAAAGGGTTGCTCTACTTATTTATTTTATTTGTAGTATCACAGCACATGGAATATCATTATAAAATGCATTGATTTTAATGAGGCTGGTTCACATATGATGCAATGCATGCGTATTGCCCAAAAAACATGTGCGTTTTCTAGGCATTGCGGTGCGGCTCAGGTGCGAATTCAGGCCCATTATCTTCTATGGGCACGCATCTGATTCGCAGATGTGTTCAGTTCTAATCAGGATTTCTCTCCTTCTCCTCAATACACTTCCCCTCTCCCAGGTCTCCAAATTCGCAGCTAAAATGGAGATGATCTGCTGAACAGTTCTCTTATCTCTTTGCAGAGATAACAGAGCTGGAATTCGCACCGTACAAGTGTAAACCCAGCCTAATAGTTTGATATTTCTATTTTCTACAGTTTAAAACATTATGTACTTTAGGTTTATTATAAAAGTTTATTTGACCACTTGGCTTGTCAATTACTTTTTTTTTTTTTTTATGTGAGTTTTTCACATATTCTTATGACTTTGGCTCATTTTATAAGTTATTTTACCAATCTTTTCCGAAATAAAACAGACGTGTTTAACTTTCTCCTTATTTCTATAGGAGAATAGAGCTTCTTTAAATTTGCACTAATTCTATGAACCTAGGGCCAGATTCACAGAACAGATACGACGGCGTATCTCCTGATACACCGTCTTATCTGTTGTTCTATCTATGCGGCTGATTCATAGAATCAGTTCCGCATAGATGGCCAAAGATCCGACAAGTATTAGTTGACTAACGCCGTCGGATCTTAGGATGCAGTACCTCGGCCACCGCTGGGTGGAGTTCGCGTCGTATTCCAGCGTCTGTTATGCAAATTAGCAGTTACGGCGATCCACAAAGGTTTTTCCCGTCGTTACGTCGGCGCAAGTCTTAGTTTCCCGTCGTAAAACTAGGGGTACTTTAACATGGTGTAAAATTACTCCACCATGTTAAAGTATGCCCGTCGTTCCCACGTTGCTTTTGATTTTTTTTTTTCCGGTGTAAGTACGTTACGCACATCGCGATTCACAAACACGTCGCGCCGCCGTAATTTCGCGCAAAGCACGTCGGGAAAATTGCGAACGGAGCATGCGCAGTACGTCCGGCGCGGGAGCACGCCTAATTTAAATGGTACCCGCCCCATTTGAATTGGGCGGGCTTGCGCCGGACGTGTTTACGATACACAGCCGCAAGTTTTCAGTGTTAGTGCCCGATCCACAAAGCACTTACCTGTAAACTTGCGGCGGTGTAAGTGCTTTGTGGATCGGGCACTAACACTGAAAACTTGTAAGAGAGCTGCCGCTCCAGGTGAGCTCACTAGGGTAATTGATGTCCACTCAGAAGCAGATGGGTGCTGGCAATGCACAGGATGTGCAAAAACAATAAGGATATGGACAGCCGCACTCCAGTAACTTGAAAAAAGACGTGCCCTTTATTGGGTACAGGAAAAAATGCACTACAGATATCAGCACACAGTGGGATAAACAGCTGACGCGTTTCGCATTGAGTGTCAATGCTTAATCATAGCTTGAAAACTTGCGGCGGTGTAACGTAAACGGGTTACGTTACACGGCCACAATTCTATGTGAATCTGGCCCCTAGTACATACTTTTAAAACCACATCCTATGTATTATCTTTCTCTTGTCGTGGCTGTATAGCCAATTTTTTTTTTTTTTTTAAAGCTAGAGTTAATTTTTTTTTTTTTTTGGTCAGTAATGAAGATACTTTTCTTTTTGTTTTTATTCCTTTGACTTATCCTTTTAATATCATTGCAGATATCCTGAAGGAATTGGATGACTATTATGAAAAGTTCCGACGTGAATCTGATGCAATACAAAAGAGACGCCTTTTGCAGTTCATCCAGAGAGCTCTTATTCGGAGTCAAGAGCTGGGTGATGACAAAATTCAAATAGTAAGCCAGATGGTGGAATTGGTTGAAAACAGAACAAGGCAAGTAGACAGTCATGTAGAACTGTTTGAAACATGCCAAGATTTAAATGACAGTACAAGTAATAGCAGCAAGAGCAACCAGGAGAAGGCTAAAAGTGAAACGATCTCTCAGACTGAAAAATCCAGCAATAAGAGATCGAGAAGACAGAGGAACAATGAGAATCGAGAAAATTCAACGATTAATCATGATCATGATGACCTTACTACAGGAACCCCCAAAGAGAAGAAGCCAAAAACATCTAAGAAGAAAAAGCGATCCAAAGCTAAGGCTGAGAGAGAAGCCTCTCCTGCAGATCTTCCCATAGACCCCAATGAGCCCACCTATTGCCTATGTAATCAAGTGTCCTACGGGGAAATGATTGGCTGTGATAATGAGGAATGCCCAATAGAGTGGTTTCACTTTTCTTGTGTGGGACTCAATCATAAACCAAAAGGTAAATGGTACTGTCCCGAATGCAGAGGTGAAAATGAGAAAACCATGGGCAAAGCACTTGAGAAATCTAAAAAAGACAGGGCATACAATAGGTAGTTTACAGAAACTTACCTTGGGGGGGGGGGGGGCTAATATGTTGTATTTATTGTCCCAGCACACTTAATAAAGGTAATATGGATTGCAATTTGTATATTTTTCAGTAAGTTTAGGAATGTATCTATTTCCTTTTATAGAGACAGCAATAACATCACTTTTTATATAGCGTTGATTGTCCATAAACCTACCTAGTGAGCTGGTTAAACATCCATGTCATGTATGTCTTCTAAAGCTCAGTGTTCCAGGCCCCACCAATAGCATAAAAGAACAGAAAACCTAGTACTTGTGGTGGATATTTAACGCACTTCTAAACTTCTTAAAGCATTATGTCCATCCACCAGTTTTCATACAGTTTCTCACTTTTGAACTCATCATTGCTTTTCACTCTCCATGGCTTGGTGTTATATCAGATTATTTTAAATCCTGTATTTGACTTTGTAACCACTGCTATGCTTTTCAGTTCAAACATATTGACCTTGGATAAAGAAGAATCCCATTGTTTGCCCATAACATTATTATTCCAGCAGTTTAAATTTTGTAGCTTATTTTATAGTGATGCAAAAAAATGCATTTTACATGGCAGACGTTTTTATACGGTTTCTTGGTCCATAATAAGGTGACCATTTTAAAACATTTTTATTTTATTTTATTTATTTATCTGGACGGTGGTTTAGTAATTTCAACACACAAATCAAGCTTTATACAGTCACAGGTAAATAGTGAAACAATCCTAATTTGTATAAATGTACATTTCATAAGTGGATTTGCACTTGATGTATTATAATTGGAAATGCTGACAAATGCCTCTGTATAAGCAGTGTGCATTTTCCTCTGTATGTATGAAGATTGTACAGCTGTGATACGTAAAATAAAAGAAAGCTCTATAGAACATTCTGTGTGTCAGTCTGTCTGTTTCGTTGTAGTCCATACTCGAATCTCATGGATATCATCTCTAAATCCTATCTTTATATTTGCAGGGTAGTGATGTTGGTTTATATTGTTAGTTGGCGGGTCATATATGACCAGCTATATCGCTCTCCATTGAGGGCAGACCTTTTCAGATCAGAAGAGATGAGCATAAAAAGACTGTCATTCAGTTTATCAAAAATCTTCACATAAACTAAATGTGTGCATTAAAAGTATTTTATACACATTTCTCTACCTGCAAAAGCCTCCCTTGTGTAGACATCCAGAAGCTCTGAGACTGATGGTGACACTCCATCTTGGGTGTCATGTCAGTAGCTCCAGCAGACTAAAAAAAAAAGCCTCAAATGACACCCTATAGCATGGCGAACCTTGGCACCCCACATGTATTGGAACTACATTTGCCATGATGCTCATGCACTCTGCAGTGTAGTTGAGTATCATGGGACATGTAGTTCCAAAACATCAGGGGGTCCAAGGTTCGCCATCACTGCCCTATAGTATAACTCTTCTTTCCTACCCTAGCTACTAAATGGGTGATGGGAGGGAGATGGTTGGTCATCACAAAATGTAATTGCACTCCCAGAAAATGAGAGGGCCAAGATGAGCAGGAGGGAAGGGGCTGTGCTAGGCAACTGACCCTCCTGAAGTAGTCAAACTTTCTAGCAAGTTCAAAGGCACATTGTAAGGGAATACAAAAAAAAATGTATGCAAAGGAAAACACTGCGTAAATTATTTTTTTTTCTGTCTCTTAAACACCTTACAGAAAATATATTGATTGCCTGGATCAACCGTTAATTATTAATTAAGGTAGGATGGTGCAAAAAGAAAAGGAGGAAACCGGTCTGGTGTCACCACTCTGACACCTCCATCCCTATTGGTGAACCAAATAGGAGAAAATCGCCCTGGGACTTTGGGTGAGGTGAGAGAGAGCAGGTACAAGTTCACACAAATTAAATAAATACATTTATGAATTGACAACAAAGTGGTATAACAAACGGTGACAGCAATGCCTGACGAAGAGGCCCTGCGTGACCTCGAAACGTTGCTATCCTTGTGATGTCTTCACTGCAATACATTTTTGGACGTTCTGTACGATCCACGAGGTGCTAGCGAATATGTTCATATGATTGCTGTTCCAGTTCCCAGCTGGTGATCGCTTCAGCACCCATTTTTACAGTTGTAGGCCGTTTCTCCAGGTAGGTGTGCGATTGGAATATTGTCTAAGACTAGCAATGAATGTGCGTCGCCAGGCATAATAGCCAAAGTTAACAGCATGAATACAAACAATCGTTGATACATTTCAAATGCAATAAACCCATAAAAGCAGCAATGATGGTAATAGTAAAATAGAAGGCCAGTCCGTGTATGCATGAAAAGGCTCATGAAAAATGTTGTACTGACTCCATGAGTAAGTGTCCAACATGATAGACACTACACACTGCCATACATACAAGGCATCGTTGTTGCCCTACACGTTTCGCAAGCTCCACTCGCTTCCTCAGGAACCGATGCATATTCATTGTATCTATAGTAGAGTAGAGATAAAGATTAAGTGACACTGTTACATAATGGCATGGGGGATGGTGACGGACATTTTCCTGTGGGGAAAAAGACTGATGGAGCATACACACGGTCGGGGTTCCAGAGGAAAAGCTCTCATCTGAGTTTTCCCTACAGGAAAACCGAACGTGTGTATGAGGGGAAAAAAAGTAGAGAACAGGTTCTCGTATAACACTAACTTTTTTACCCTGAAAATAGAGGGTAAACTGTGCCTGCGTGTTATACGCAGGGGGCTGTGGAAAGTTTTTTTCCTGAATCTTCCCTCTTAAAGTTGGGGTGTGTGTTATACGCCTGTGTGTGTTATACGCCGATAAATACGGTACTTCACAAAGCATTTGTAGTGTAATCACAGAGACTGTATCATGAGTTTATCTCATTGTATAAACTTGCCACAATGACCAGGGCACAAGCTGAAATGGTCATTTCCAACAAAAGTTACCCATGTACCAGTTGATAAGCTACATTGTTTTGTCCATAATTTCTATATTACATTCAAGGAATACAAATTGAAATATAGATAAAAATTCTAATTTTTACAATCTGATATACAACTCACTGTTTACAGAGCTTGGTGGCTCAAATGTTTTAGAAACCTCAGTTAGAGTAGTAATTTGTCGCATGTTTACACATTCCATTTTGGTTGATAAGTCGAGTTTTAGCCAGACAAATCAAATCCTCAAAGTGGGCACCATCTGCTGTGCTGTCTCTTTAGTTATCCCGTATCGCTCTGAAAATCCATGGTCAAATAATAAATATTTATTTGTAAAACAAATATTACATAGTTTAAAAAAAAGTTATAAAAACAGCTTTAAAACCTACAAAATTGCAAAAAATAAAATTGACACAAAAACATTGAATTTCAATTTAGCTGATCTCAACAAATGAAGATTTTTATTATAGCCCTTGGAAATCTACACGATTGCACTTGCACTCACCACCCTATTCTCATAGCCGTAGATACGTTTATTCCCTTGTCAAAGTATTTTATTGATTAAGTAAGCAAGTAAATTACAATACAGTTGTAATAAATATTACAATGAGCCATACGTGTAAAACTCTAAGATCCAACAGTAAACTACCGATAGGTAGGTTATTTAACTACTATAGAAAAAGTACATTAGTTAATAAAACGTGAGATAACTGACTTCGGTGGAAATTATGCTATCGTAAGAAGTAATAGCTTGGACCAGAACTATTAAAACCGTTAGATACTTTTATTTCATATTTTTTCTTTATTGGGCAGCTGATTTGTACTTTTTAACCCAATATTAACAATTTTAGAATGTTAAACATAAGAAATACAGTACTCCATAAAAACTTCTAATAAAGTTAGTATGGTGTGTCTCCTATGTTTAGCAGCTCCCTCTCCCCGTTATGTCTTCCCCCACCACCATTACTGGCAATTACCAGCTGTCAAAATGATAGCTGGAAATTACAATGTTCTACATAGCATGAACAGTAATCAAATGTGACAGCTATGTAAAATAACACTCGTAGGTAGCCTGAGCAATGCAGTGTAACAATGTAGTGTTACATTTTATTTATTATCCGATTAATTATTAGGCCCCATTCACACAACGCGTTTTGTAGCTTGAAGCTCGATGCTCAAAAGCTGGAGAAGAAAAAGCATTATTCTATATAAAGATGGTTCACATCCCCACTCCAAGTCGCCCGAAACAAAAAAAAAAAAAAATCTGGAGCTTTTTTGTAGCTTAAATTAGGCAGATTTCAGCGTTTTTGGTGCGTTCCATAGAAATGCGCCGTTTGCGTGTTTTGTGCGCTTTCACGCGTTTGGGCAAATTTCTGCTCAACTAAAAATTGTAAAAGATAAAATAGCAAAAATATATGAATAAATAAATGTAAACTAAATTCACAAATAACCCCAAATAATTATAAATTAAATAAATTAATAATATGTAATGCATGATAATTAACCCCTAACCTTAAAAAATATATATATTTTTTATAAATTTATTATAAATAATAATAACCCAGGAAAAAATTTTTTAGTTACATATTAGTGTTTAGTTATATATACCGTATTTATCGGCGTATAACACGCACCCTAATTTTAAGAGGGGAGTTTTAGGAAAAAAACTTTTCATAGCCCCTTTTACACTCCAAAGCCCCCCCCCCATGCACATTACACAGACCAATGCCCCCCCCTTACATTACACAGACCAATGCCCCCCCCCCCCGTACATTACACAGACCAAAGCCCCCCCTGTACATTACACAGATCTGGCCCCCCCCCCCACACATTGCACAGATCCCCGCACATTATGTAGCTCCTCTTTACATTAACAATTTAACAATCACTGCCAGTCACTCGTACATACTGTGTCACTGTTCTTCCCGGCTGGTCACATGATTGCTCTCCTGTTTCATGTGACCGCTCTCCTCCTCCAATCTTAGACTACACTTGGAGGGGGAGGATGAACTGGAGGAGGAGAGTGGGAAGGGAGAATAAGGTATGTGCGGGCTATGACAGTGATTTGTTAATCTTTATAGTATGCCAGCAAGCTGTCCCAGGGCTAGGAGAGGCGGGACGGCCGGCATGACACCACCGCCCAATCCCCACCCACCCCGTTTGTAAAAAAAGAAAGTGATATCGGCGTATAACACGCACCCACGATTTCCCCCTGATTTTAAGGGGAAAAAAGTGTGTGTTATACGCTGATAAATACGGTGTATATATATATATATATATATATATATATATATATATATATATATGTGTTTTTTTTTGGGGGGGGGGGGTAATTATTTATTTACTATTGCTTAGTATTCATTTATTGAATTAATTTATGATTATATTTATTCGTGTATTTATTTTACATTATTTATTTAGTAGTAGTGTTAACACCCAAACCCTAACAAAAAAAATTATAATTAACAACCCTATGTCAGGAAGCTAGATCAGCTAATACTAATTCCCATGCAGCTAATGGAAATTCTTCTGCTCATTCCCTAATGCTCATTTGCTAGAACTAATTCTTATACAGCTCTGTCACCACATTCAGGGGTGCTCGGACCAGAGCCACAAGGGAAGCCCTCTCATCAACTCAGCCTCCAACCAAGGTATGTGACAACCCTAATGCCTAATTGTAATCTTACCTTATGGCTGCTTTCACACCGAGGCGTTGGTGGCGTCTTTTTTGTGGCGCTTTTCGAGCGCTAGCGGGTGCTTTTAATGCCCCACTACCGGCCGAAAAAGCGCCGCTGCCCATTGATTTTAATAGGCAGGGGCGCTATATACACTGCTCCTACAGCGCTGCAAAGATGCAGCTTTTTACCGTCCTGCCAGCACACCGCTCCAGTGTGTGCACATTGCAGTGAGAGGAGAGGCTCTTTACAGGTGCTATTTTTAGCGCTATAGTGCTTCCGTGTGAAAGCAGCCTTACCCTAATAAAAAAAAAAAATTACTTGTATTATTTAAAAAATAAAGCAAATTTAAAAGCTAAAAAAACTGAAATACCTAGCAACAAATTCTGCTTTAATGCATGTAGCATTTCTAAATTCCCACTTTATTAATCAGATTCTAAATATAAGATCAGGATTTATTTTTGTATTACCGGATACGTACAATTAAAGATTTACATGTATCTGCAATAGATTTATTTTGTACTAGCTTAATAAAGTTAGCCAGGATTGATCCAAGGTTTTTCTACATGTTAATGAACCCATTAATATTCCACAAGAAGGGTCTTTCGTCTTCAAAGAAAGTCTTTGCAGATCTGTACTAAGATAATATATTCAAAAGTCAGGAATGGCTAAGCTGCCCCCTCTGCTTTAGTCTGCACAAATACTGTGTTTTTTTTTTTTATTCTTTGTGGTTTCCCCACTCATAAATCCTTTCATGGTATTTAGCTTGTTAAAAACTCCTCAAGGACAGTCACAAGAAGGATTTATACCGGATATATATTTAGATATATAGATAGAACTAACATCTTAATTATTCTGATTCTATCAAGTAGATTAAAGCAGGCTATAAACGAGTCAAAATCGAAAATTCTTGTTGATCGTCGGGTCATTTTGGCTTTTGCATCATTAGTGGGCTAGATGCGAAATGCGATTTTCGTGATGGAATCAAAGATGCCTGATACAACATGCTGGATTTTTTTTAAAGAAAAACAAAGCAAATGGTGGCACAATCGTATGCGCTATTTTCATTTTTTTTTATCGAGAGAATGTTCTATTTTCACTTGTCTATATCCGGGCTAACTAATAAAGATCACAGTTTTAATTTAAAAAAAATCTTTGGCTATATTTATTTAACATTTAGGTTGTTATGGAAAATATTTAATTACCGTATTTATCGGCGTATAACACACACCCCAACTTTAAGAGGGAAGTTTCGGGAAAAAAACTTTCCACAGCCCCCTACGTATAACACGCAGGCACAGTTTAGCCTCTATTTTCAGGGTAAAAAAGTGAGTGTTATACGCCAATAAATACAGTATATTTAAATTGAAGCTGCAGTGTATTTAATGATTAATTTATATCAGTAATATAGTGTGCTTACCAATTAATACATGTGGTTGCTCCATAAGTTTTCTTTTAGGCTTTGTCCCCTCTGTTATCATCTGGAGATCTGGCAAGTAACACACTCCCTGTATTAGAGTACCCCCACTCTGGAAGAAGTGGCTCAGGGGGCACCTTTGGACAGCAGCATTGTCAGTCTGGGAGGGGGGGGGGGTTGCTAGATGTAGTAGCAGATTTAAATGCACTAACAAAATGAAGCAGAACGTCAGCTTACTCTTTATAAAGCCCCATACACACGATCGGAATTTCAGACCGTGTGTATGCCCCATCGGACTTTTTTTCCAAGGAATTTCATCAGAGTTTAGATAGAGAACATGTTTTCTTTTACTCCAATGGAATTCCGTCGGAATTCTGGGGCCAGATTCACAGCTGAGATACGACGGAGTATCTCAGATACTCCGTCGTATCTCTCAGAGTATCTATGCGCCTGATTCATAGAATCAGTTACGCATAGATAGGGCTTAGATCCGACAGTGTTACAATGTGTTACACTGTCGGATCTTATTTTCGATTTAAAAATGGCGCCGGGGGCGTTCCCGCTGATTTACCTTGAATAATATGTAAATCAGCGAGATACGCAAATTCACGAACGTACGCGGACCCGACGCAGTCTTCTTACGACGTTTCCGTAGTGGCTTTCCCGTCGTATACTTACCCCTGCTTTTATCAGGCGCAGCCAATGTTAAGTATAGCCGGCGTTCCCGCGTCAAATTTGAATTTTTTAACGTCGTTTGCGTACGCCGATTCACAAACACGCGCGTCGCAAGTCACGCTCACGTCGAAACCACTGACGTCCTAGTGACGTCAGTGGGAGCAATGCACGCCGGGAAATTCCCTGGACGGCGCATGCGCATTTAAATCGGCGCGGGAACGCGCCTGATTTAAATAGTACACTCCCCCTAGCCGCGGAATTTGAATTCCGCCGGGGGATTTAGGATCCGCCGCCGCAGGTTTGGAGGTAAGTGGTTTGTGAATTAGCCACTTGCCTCTCAAACTTGCGGGAGCGGATCTTAAATCACGTAGATCGAGCGGATCTATAGATCCACTGATCTACGTGAATCTGGCCCCTGATGTTAGTTTGGCCGGGAAAAAGCCCCATCGTGTGTACGGGGCATAAGCAGTTACTGCAAAAAAATTTAACATTTGCGATAAAGGCATTACTGTACATGAATAAATAAAAGGTCTTCATTCTTTCTAAGCAATCCTGTCCATGGTAAATAGTTAGTCTCATGCTTGTAACTGCTACACCTGTAGGAGAGCTTGTTCTGTTGAAAAACAACGGGCCAGATTCACAGCTGAGATACGACGGAGTATCTCAGATACTCCGTCGTATCTCTCAGAGTATCTATGCGACTGATTCATAGAATCAGTTACGCATAGATATCCCTAAGATCCGACAGGTGTAATTGTTTAACACTGTCGGATCTTAGGATGCAGTACCGCGGTCGCCGCTGGGGGGAGTTTGCGTCGTAAACCAGCGTCGGGTGTGCAAATTAGGAGTTACGGCGATTCACAACGGATTTTCGCGTTCGCTACGTCGCCGCTAGTCTAGTTTCCCGTCGGAATTTTAGTCGTCGTTTGACCTGCCTTAACTTTACACAGCAATCGTATTGCTGTATAAAGTATGGCCGTCGTTCCCGCGTCGAAATTTAAAAATGAACGTCGTTTGCGTAAGCCGTCCGGGAATACAGAATTACGCTACGCGCGTCGCCGTTCGAAAAAATTACGTCACGGCGCGCAAAGCACGACGGGAAATGCGAAACTGAGCATGCGCAGTAGGTCTGGCGCGGGAGTGCGCCTAATTTAAATGGCACACGCCCATTTGAATTGACCCGCCTTGCGCCGGAGGCCGCCGGCATAGGTTTTCATCGCAAGTGCTTGGTGAATCAGGCACTTGCGATGAAAACTTGCGGCGGTGTAACGTATCTACAATATGTTACGCCGCCGCTCACCTACGTGAATCTGGCCCAACATACTTATTGGCAGGATAGCCAGGTAAAAAGAGGAAAAAAGCCTAAAAAAGAAAACCTATGCTGCCATTGTTTTTAATAATTGGCAAGCTGCAATATAATAAATATTTGTTTTGGGTTTAAAGTATAACTAAGTGGAGTGGAGAGGGATTAGAACACCTGTCGTTTTTTTTTTTTTTTTTATTGGTGTATGTGCCCCTGTTTAGGGAGTTTTCCCTTTATATTTGTCCTGTTCACTATTATCACCTAAGGTGAAAGAAAATCCCAAAGTTTGGGTTGTCCCCAGAACAGTAATAAAATCCTCCAATTGAGACACTAGTTCTGGTGACAACCAGGGATTCTCTCACTTTGAAGGGATTTCCTCTAACTTTCTGTTTTAGCTTTGGGACAGGAAGTAAAGGGAAATCTACCCAATGGGGGACATAGGGAAAAAAAACTCAGGGGTTATAACCCTCCCTTAGGCCGGGTTCACACATGTGTAAATGCACATTGAATGCCGTTTTCACTGCAAAATCACATACCTGTACATGATTTTTTTTTCCTGCTCTGGGACGCATGCCACCGGTGCCCTGCTCCTGCTGTGATTGGGCACAGTGGGAGCCAATCAGCAGGTACGGTGGCTGTGATGGTCTCTGGGACCCGTCGATCATTCACAGGAGAGGCAGAACAGCGGTCTGCCTATGTAAACAAGGCAGATCGCTGTTCTGCCAGGGAGGAAAATGGAGATCTTGTGTTTCTGCTAAGCAGAAACACAGATCTCTGTTTTCCTCCAGTCACAGCATTCCCCCCACAGTTAGAAACCACTCCCTAGGTTTGGTCAGAGACATTCACATCAGTGGCCTGCTGGAGGTCATTTTGTAGGGCTCTGGCAGTGCTCATCCTGTTCCTCCTTGCACAAAGGAGCAGATACAGGTCCTGCTGATGGGTTAATAACCTTCTACGGCTCTGTCCAGCTCTCCTAGAGTAACTGCCTGGAATCTCCTCCATGCTCTTGAGACTGTGCTGGGAGACACGGCAAACCTTCTGGCAATGACATGTATTGATGTGCCATCCTGGAGGAGTTGGACTGCCTGTGCAATTTGTATAGGGTCCAAGTATCGCCTCGTGCTACCAGTAGTGACACTGACCCTAGCCAAATGCAAAACTAGTGAAAAACAGTCAGAAAAGATGAGTAGGGAAAACATGTCAGACACCTCCACCTGAAAAACATTTCTGTTTTGGAGGTCGTCTCATTGTTGCCCATCTAGTGCACCTGTCTGCTACTTAAAGGGGTGTTCCAGTCCATTTTTTTTGTTTATTATAAGTCAGCAGATACAAAAAGTGTAGCTGCTGGCTTTTAATAAACAGACACTCACCTGCTCCACGTTCCAGCGACGCGCCGGCCGGGGCTCCGCTCCTCTCCCCCCCTCTCTGGCGGGCGTCTTCATTCCACAGCTTTCGGCTTCACGTCCGGGCACCCACTGCGCATGCGCGAGCGGCGCCGCGCCATCCAGTTGGACAGGCGATCGCCTGGGACCTGTCACGTGTCCCAGGCGATCGCCTACAGGGAGGGGCTGCAGAAAGGCGATTAGGCTATTCGCCTTAGCAGCCCCTCGGCGAAAGGAGGAAGTGGGACAGGAAGTCCCACTCCTCCTGAAGCCCCCACTCTCCCCCAAAAAAATTACATGCCAAATGTGGCATGTAAGGGGGCGAGGAGTGGATTAAGCGGAAGTTCCAATTTTGGGTGGAACTTCGCTTTAACTGACCAGATCAATATCCCAGGAGTTCTGATTCAAAAGTGTTCCTTTAATTTTTTTGAGCAGTGTATTTTAAAAGGCTTGTTCTTTAATGTGTTTGTTGCTGATTTAAATATAGAGATTTGTAGATTTACCACTAGATGGAGCACAGAATTTTAATAATAATTGTTATGTTAAACTAAAGGCTGCAGATTTTTTACCTTCATGCATAAAGGTAAAAAACCTTCTGTGTGCAGGACTTTCTCCCCTCATTGGCTGAGACAGCAGTGGGAGCCCATTGGTGATTGTCAATCACAGCCAGTGAGCTAATGAGGAGAGAGCGGAGGCGGCGAGCTGCGGCTCTATGTGTCTTATGGATGCACAAAAATCCTGCGCATGCTCGGAATCATTGAACTTAATTTTTCTCGGCTCGTCGTTGCCGCGTTCTTGACGTTTCGGAATTTCCGACAACATTTATGTGATTTGTTTTCTATTTTTCTGTTTATTTTGACCTAGAACTCCTGTCAGTAACACAATTCCTGCCCTAGACTGACAGCACTCACTGGGCCAGATTCATGTACAATGGTGCAGATTTGCACCGGCGTGGTGCATCATTTTTAGACTACACCGGTCCAGCGCGGAGCGGCAGTTAGGTGATTCAAGAAACTTTTTTGTCTACGATGCCCCAGCAGGGCGGATTTTAGGCGGCGTAAGGCGGGGTAAGGCCAAATGGGAGTCACCCTATGCTAATGAAGTTGCTGGCCGTGGCGCAGGGGTCACGCCGGGGCGCATCTTAGACCGCACATGCTCAGTGACATCCAGGGGTAAATGCCCCAATCTGCACATGCTCAGAACTGCGCCCTGGCGTGACCCCTGAGCTACGCCGGCCCACTACCAACGCCCAGTCCATAAATCAGCCCAGACTTCCGCCCTGCAGGTGCAAATGTACTGAAGCTTTTTTTTTCAAAGCTAGGTCGTTTGCAGTGTGCTGGGCTGGTGATGTCATCCTGCAGGATTCTGGTTAATTCCAGGATGACTTCACGGCTGAATCTGTAGGTGCGATACACCTCCAATTCCCCCATGTCAAAGACGTCAATGCGCGTGCGGAATATCCTCTCCCGTGCCCTCCTACGTGCCCGTCGACGCAATAGTGCAAGGACCACGGCTGCCCCTGGCATGTTGGCACACAGATGTGTTGTCCAGCAAGTGTTGTTGCTCAGGTCGTCTGTAATGCTGCTGCTTTAGCTGCTCTCCATCTGACCTGTGCAAGTCTGGTGCAAAGTTACCCCTGCTTTTATGAGGGGTAACTTAGCGCCGGAATTTTCTGGTCCGCGCACCGGGAGTAGCCTGCGCCGGTCAAGCTTAAGTTGATGAATCGGCCCAACAACCTCATTTGCATATTTAAAACACAAAAACCATGGCCGCGCCAGATCCGACCAGCGTAAATCTGCACCAACGCCGCGCCGGCGTGGAAATGTTACACCGAGGCGATGAAGTCTATTTGGAGGCGTAATCTGGTTCTCTGGGTATGGCGCAGCGATCCGCCGGCGCAAATCTGCACTTACGCCGCGCATCTCCCAAAAAAACGGTGTAAGTGCTACATGAATCTGCCACACTGACTCTTACCCTAGGGGCAAGAAAGTAATTTTCCATGTTTTTAATAATTTAAATAAAGAGATTTGTAGATGGAGCTTTGAGTGGCTCAGTGCGATTATGATGATGGACCTTTGTTTGCTTTTAGCAGGTTTTGCATTCCCATAGGATGTATTAGAGCAGACAACCAACTGGTGCATCAATTTTCGTTATGGGAAGACGCAGTAAAGCACAACTGTTCTGCACTGCAAAGAAAACAAGCCGAGATGTAATGATGAAATGTGCAAGCTATACAAATAGGTATGACTTTTAAAACACTCACCGGGTCTGTCAAACATAGGGACAAGCCAACCTGGAAGCAGCATATTTAAATCTTGTAAAAGCTGCTACTCCTGCCAGCCACTAGAGGGCGTTTAAGGGAGGATAAGAGACAAAAAGAGCTGTCAATCGCTTGTTTTATTTTTGGCTCCATCTAGTGGTGGACCTGAGCAAGCTGCACAAAGCTTTATGTCAGATGGTTCTAGTCGGTGGTGAAAACTCTTGTTTTTCCACAAAACCAGATACCCGCTGGAAAAGACCTAATGTTGCAGGGACAAGTAAGAACACAAGTTTTGTACGGAAAGTGCATTTATACCACAGCTTTTAGGTTAGGCTAATATTTGTACATAGCGTACGTACCCACAATGCACAAAAAACACGCATCCCTTTTGCAGGTGCATAATAATTCTTCATGGCACCCCAATACACCTTGCTAATGAATGCAACAAAATGTGTGGTAATAAAGTTGCAATGCCTTAGCCGTGCATTTTTTTGCATTTGTTATGGTTTTTTTTTACTCAGATGCATTTACATGAGTTCCGGAATGTTTCTATGTGAAAAATGCAGCATGCTGTACTTTTTATAAAGGCACATGAAAGCACCGCAATGGTGTAAACTAGGCTCATTGGAATACATTTATTTTATGACTATAAGCATTCGCACTGCGTTTAAAAAGCCATTCGACTGCATCTGGTATAAACAAGCCCTGAAGCTTACTTGAAAACCCCAAAACAGTATGTTTTCTGAAAGCAGAAACCATGTAAGATCAAATGGTGGCAGTTGGAATGTTTTATCCTACATATTTGGGCTACTGTTTATCAAATATGTATTAACAATTCCACTCCAATTAAATTTAATGCACACAAACACAATGTAATACCCAATCTCAGTAAAATATAAAAGTACTGTTGAATAACATGTCAAACCATAAAATTGCGCAATTGACCAAAGCAACCACTTTAACGGCTTTACAGGTCATCAGGTTACATATAACAGTGAATGATGACCTTAGAAGTATTGGGCCAGATTCACATAGAATTACGTTACTCCACGGCGGCGTAACGTATCCCATTTACGTTACACCGCCGCAGGTTTACAGCGTAAGTGCCTGATTCTCAAAACTCTTACCTGTAAACTTGCGGCGGTGTAACGTAAATGCGCTCGGCGCAAGCCCGCCCAATTCAAATGGGGCGGGCACCATTTAAATTAGGCGCGTTCCCGCGCCGAACATACTGCGCATGCTCCGTCGGGTAAATTACCCGACGTGCATTGCGCTAAATGACGTCGCACGGACGTCATTTGTTTAGACGTTAACGTAAATGGCGTCCAGCGCCATTCACGGACGACTTACGCAAACGACGTGATTTTTTTAATTTCGACGCGGGAACGACGCCCATACTTAATATGGCTTAGAACACCTAGGGCTCAGCCCTAATTTTACGCGGCGTATCTCGACGGAAACGACGTAAAGTTAGATCGACGGGCAGCGCGGACGTTCGGGAATCGCCGTCACTAGTCATTTGCATATTCTACGCCGACCGCAATGGCCTCGCCACCTATCGGCCGGCCTAGAATTGCATCCTTAAGATCCGACAGTGTAATTCAATTACACCTGTCGGATCTTAGGGCTAACTATGCGTAACTGATTCTATGAATCAGTCGCATAGTTAGGACGGCCGGAACACAGAGATACGACGGCCTATCAGGAGATACGCCGTCATATCTCTTCTGTGAATCTGGCCCTTTGTTCTTACGGTCTTGTGCTAAGCCTAATATGCTTGGTGAAAATGTTTCCATATATGTGCACACCCAAAGTGCACTTTTGCGTTTATATATGCGAGTATGTGGGGCTGGAGGGCTGTAAGATTTTTTTTGGAGAGGTTACTTAATTTATTAACCCCTTGACGTAACACAAATATGTGGCCCCATTACACTGGCCTTTTTGCCATGGGGCCGCATATTTGCAAATCTCCCCAGCACGGAGGACCAGAGTGTCACCAAGAGCCTTGGGGCCCGTACTAACGATCAGTAACAGAACTCCCGATTCTGGGTCACCTGACCTCTGTGGTAGCCTCTGATTGGCTGCCACAGTGATCAGTCACTGTGAAGCCCGCCCCTGTGTTTCTCTCTTTATGAATGGAGAGGAAAGATACATTGTATTTCTGTCTCTTCTTGCATAGAGAAACTAAAAGTGTGTAAAAACAAATATTAACCACTTCCAGCCCAAGGACGTTATATGATGTCTTTGACTTTCAGTGGGGATATCTGAAGCTGCAGGCATCTTTCAGATATCATCGTTTTCGGCTGGTGATTCTGTGCACCGTAAGAACAATCATTGTGGCAGTCCATCCTCTTGATCGTTCTTACAGGCAGGAGGAGGGGACATCACCCCCCCCCCCCCTTCCACTGGCCTCTGGTGCTTCTATCGGCTCGTCCAGGAAGATCGGCAGGCCAGAGAATGAATCGGTCGTTGGAAGTTGATCAGCTTTATGAACCTCGGAGGCCCAGGCGTGATGTTATGACGTTACATCCAGGCCGGCGGAATTAAACAATGCCGTTGACACGGCTGGAAAGGCTGAGACAGTTCATTTTTTTATCTTGTTCTTTCCAGCCTGAAGGAGAGATGTGGGGTCTTACAGAGGATCTGTCATGTCCTATTCCTTTTACAAGGGATGTTTGCATTCCTTGTAATAAAAATAGAAGTGATCAAAACATTTATTTTTACAGAGAAAGTGTAAAAATTAAAAAATTTAAGTAAAATAAACTAGGGCTGTGCAAATTAACTTTTAATTAATCGATTAATCTTTAATTTTGTTGATCGATCAAATTTTTTTTGATTGGTACTCACCTCTCTGCCGGATTCTGGACCTTCAGGGAGTTCCGTCAGAGATCCAGTAACGTCACGGACACCGGCGGGGCTTGCTGTGTCCATCTGAAGGGCTCCTTTGCTGTGCCTTCATATCTGCATGCCGGCGGGACCTTACTATCTGCCACATGCAAGGGCTGTTACACTTCCCTCTTTCAACCTGGGATTCTACAACCATCCACTGGGAGTTGTGATAGTTCCCTTCATGGGACATCTACATGCCGACGGACTGATAACCTCTCCTCATCTGGATTCAGCAGTGGTATCGTTGTACACATTTTTATACCAGTAGCATACTTGGCTACATGTTTTTATGACTGCTTTTGGTACTGTTTGGTATTACTTGCACCATTTTTACAGTTTATGTAGCTACATCGATTTTATCTCCAGTGCAATATTTATTTTGTTACCTACTTGAAGACTATAAAAGTTTTAATGCTATTACCATTGAGCGCTGCCTTTGTGTGTTTTTTGTATCCCGCTATCCATTTTTCCAGTGGTTGGTAGCTGCACTGGGAATCAGCCTGCAAGGAGGAGATCAGCTAAAAGTAGTTGGATCTGTATGTGCGTTTTAATTAATCGAAATTAGTCGATTAAAAAAAACGATTAATCGAACAGAAAAATTTTGATCAGTAACAGCCCTAAAATAAACAATAAAAAATAAATACAATTTTAAGCGCCCCCGTCCCCACGTGTTTGCGAACAGAAGTGAACGTATACGTAAGTTGCGCCCACATATGTACACAGCATTAAAATTACACATGTGAGGTATCAACACGTGCATTAGAGAAAGAGCAATAATTCTAGTATGAAGACCTCCTCTGTAACTCTAAACATGTAACCTGTGAAAAAAAAGTAAAGCGTCGCCTATGGAGATTTTTAAGTACTACAGTTTGGCGCCATTCCTTGATGGGCTAAGGTTACTGTTTAAAAAAAAAAATTTCATGAAACTATTTTTTTTTCCCCCCAAAAAAACGCGTTTGAAAAATTTGCTGTGCAAATACCATGTGACGTAAAAAGTTGCAACAACCATCATTTTTTTCTCTGCTAAAAAACATATAAAATGTTTGGGAGTTCTGAGTTACTTTCTAGCATAAAATACAAAATTTATCTTGTAAACAAAAAGTTCCAGAAAGGGCCTGGTATGGAAATGGTTAAAAAATTATATAAAAAATACCTATATCAAGGTTTGATTTAGGTCAGTGCCAGGGTAACTGTTTGGTTCATGTAAGGGTCAAAGGTCAGGGTCAGTATATTTTGGGTAGGATTTTTAAATTAGTATCAGTGTCAGTTAGTGTAATTTTCAGTGTGTTTTAGGTAGGACAAAAAATAAATAAAAAATGCGCACTATTGTTTCTGGGCTGTACTACGGGTACAAATAACATACACATATGTGGTATCACTGTGATCATCAGGAGAAGGAAATTTTATTTTGGGCTGTTCTTTGGTGAAAGGTTATGGTAGTAACAAGAAATATACAGCTAAATAAAATAAAATGATATATATATATACTATATATATATATATATATATATATATATATATATATATATATATTTTTTTTTTTACTATTTTGGGCCAGTTTTCCTTTGCTAATAAAAGCAGCCTGGTGATATCCATAACCATTTACAACCAAATGAAAGCCCAATGTGTCCTGAAGAAAACAAGGTATAATTCACCTGGATGCACAAAGTGATGATGATATGTATGGTTTTATCAACACATGTCACAGTTGCAAAATTGTGCTTAGGCATTAAGATTAGTTTTACCCTTAACCCTAGGGGGTTTAGCCTTAATTTAAAAAAAAACATTATTATCTTTTTTAATTTTTCTTATTGCTGTTACATGTAGGCTTATAACCTCATTAGAGCATAGTGCAGTTGACAGTTTCTCCTCAGGGAGAGATCAGGGGTCTATTTGATCCCTAATTGTACCTCCACATTCTGTTGTAGCTGATCAAGCACAGACTGTGCTCAGTTAGCTTCTCTCTTGACTGGAGATTGACAGCTCTGAACTCAGAAGGGCCCAGAGATGAGCTTTTCTGGGTTCATTTTTCACAGTGGAGATCAGTGAGTCTGGGACACATATGGTAGGGTGGGGAAGGTGCTGGGAGGCAGCACAATACATGTACAAGTGATCGGGTTTGCATATCAGTGATGCTTTCAGACTTTCAGTTTGCTATAAAATTTGACAAACAGGTCATTTTCCTCCTTCACTGATGTGCACTGATGAGGCTGCACTTATGGGCTCTGATAGGCTACACTGATGAGGCGGCATTGATGGGCACTGATAGGCTGCACTGATGGGCCCTGATTAGGCAGCACTGGTGAGAAAATGAGGAAGCACTGTTGAGGCAGCACTGATGGACACTGGTAGGTGGCACTGATAGGTGACACTGATGAGGAGGCACTGATTGGCAGCACTGGTGGGTACCGAGTGGCAGCACTGGTGGGCACTGTTGGGACTACACTAATAATCAGTGCCCAGTGCCCAGGCTCTCTTGTCCCTTCCTCACATTATCAGCATGAGGAAAGGAGTGCAGATAACTGGCTTCTTTACATAAGTAAACTGCAGTGATTGGACACAGCGGATCACATGGTAAAGAGCCACTGATTGGCTCTTTACCTCAATCTGTGATCAGCAATAACTGGAGGACACTGCAATCACAGAGCGCGCTGCCCATGCCCCACAGCGGGCACGATTATGGGACACTGACATATGAACCAGTTGTGGTTCTGGCATCAAAGACATAGCCTGTTGAGCTGTCATTTAGCTATAGCGTGGTCGGCAGTTCAATTCAGGCCCATCACAGTGCATGCTAAGACTGAAAGAGGCATAGAATGAGCTATTTTAAAGGGGGTATATCTATGGGAAATAATTTGAGTAAGGCATAGCAGCTGTAGATGTTGTTTGCTGGCAAAAGCCTCAGTGATGCTCCCACATTCTGGATCCTTATGGCAAAAGATAATTATAAAAAATGTTTGCTACTAAATTTATTTAGAAATGTGAAAATTGTGAGAGTGGGTGCACGTGTGTTAGAAAAAAAATGAATAACTGCCAGAAAACCAGTGTGTTTTCTATATCTTTTATGCACTGAAACCCTAGCTAGCATTGTGAGCCCTGCCTGCTGGATTATAGAACTATGTCCCACTCCACATTCATACTCTGATTTCTTTACCAGCAAAATAGTGCTACTGCCTTGACTCCAAGAGTCTGCCCATGCCTGTGTGTAAGAAAAGGACTCTTTGGACATCTAGTTCTGAGGAAGGGGGCATGCCTATGTCAATAGGAACTGAGCTCCAAACAGCTGCCTCTGCAAGTATTTTCAAACCTGATTATTATGTCACAGGGAGCAAACAAACATTTTCTTACTACTGGAACAAGGTAAAAAAAAGAAAAAAAATCCCAGTACATGCTCTAGAGCGGGAGAGGAAGGTTAGGGGTAAATTAGGGTAACACCTGGATATACACTTTAGGATGACCCTTCAGGATGGTCGAGGAGTATTCCATACCTATTGATCTGCTTGTGAGGACCAAAGGTATCTCTTTTGGGAATTTTTAGACTTTTGACTTACCATATATTTAGAGCTGTAATTGTTTGTCTTATATGCCTCAATCAATTCTAAAATATACTTGAGTTTTACTGTTATATACTTTTCCAGTCTAATGCCGCATACACACGATCATTTTTTCGGCATGAAAAAAAACAAAGTTTTCAGCATGTAGAAAAAAAGGAAAATTTATATGAAATACTTACCATAATTTTCCTTTCCTGATGGACTCCATGGCAGCCTACGTGTGGGTTAATCCCGCCTCTCATACCTCATAGGACCCTACTCCCATAAAGCTTTGCTTCTCCCAATAGACTGTGTTCCGTAATTTAGCCTACTCCAGCAAAGGGGAGGGAACTCCTGCTGCCATGGAGTCCATCAGGAAAGGAAAATTACGGTAAGTATTTCATATAAATTTTCCTTTTTCCTGACAGACTCCATGGCAGCCTACGTGTGGGAAATAACTAGCCATACATACCCGGGTGGGCAAATTGCTGGTTAATGAAAAAGTTTTAATTGACATTGTCAACAGATAGAACATGTAAACCAAAATTAACCGACGATAAAGAAGCCGGTTCTACGCAGTAGTGCGTCATAAATGTATTCAGAGATGACCAAGATGCCGCTCTGCAGATTACTTCCGGAGAAACGTGTCGGGCAGCCGCCCACGATGTAGCCATACCCCGAGTAGAATGGGCGGTTACCGCTTCCGGTGGAACCAAACCCTTCGCTTTATAAGCCCCTTGGATTGCCTGTACAATCCATGCTGCAATAGTTCTAGGGGAAGCACGCATTCCCTTGTTCTTTCCATGAAAGGAAATAAATAGATGATCGGATTGCCGAAAAGATGCTGTAGCTTCCAGATACTGTTTTAATACATTCCCAACATCCAAAGGATGAATTTCAGAGTCCTCAGAAGAACGAAAGATAGGAAGGACGATCTCTTGGTTCTCATGGAAGACTGATGTAACTTTAGGTTTGTGACCTAGCATGGGGATCAAGACCACACGATCCGGGAAGAACGTAAGGAAAGGTTCCTTACACCCTAATGAGCCAATTTCTGAAACCCTTTTAGCTGAAGTCATGGCCACGAGAAAGACCACCTTGAGAGAAAGATCTTTGATTGATTGTTGGTCTGAATTTTGCATGTTTGAGAAAAAATCCAGAGCTAGCGGAAGATCCCATTTGGAGAATCTTGGCTTTCTTAGAGGTCTCAGTCGGATAGCTCCTCTGAAAAACTGTCTGACGAGAGTGTGAGTGGCCCAGGATATCCCGGTGAATGCGGAGATAGCCGAGACTTGGACTCTTAGTGAGCTCACAGATAGAGGTAGCTCAAGACCCGTCTGAAGAAAACCCAGAATGTCCTGAATTCTGGGATTACTAGGAGAACCGTCCATAGAAGTGGTATAGTCAGAGAATTTTGACCATATCCTTTGGTAGATTCTGTTAGTACTTGGTCTTCTAGCGTTCAATAGGGTGGAGATTGCTCCGCTTGGATAACCTAACGCTTCCAACCTTTCCCTTTCAAGAACCAGGCCATCAGATGTAGATGGGTTGGACATGGATGAGGAGTCGATCCTTAGCAGGAGATCTGATCTGGATGGAAGAAAAACTGGATCCCGGAAGCTCAACTGGAAAAGCAATGGGAACCACGGCCTGTTGGGCCAGTATGGGACTATTGCCACTATTTCGACTTCCTCCCACCTCGAAATAAACTTGAGGATGACTGGAATTGGAGGGAAGGCATAGGCTCTGCGAAACCTCCACTGATCCGTTAGAGCATCCACCCCGAAGGCCTGGGGACAGCGACATCTGGTGTAATACTTCTCCAGCTTGAAATTGCATGGGGATGCAAACAGATCCACTTCTGGTGAAAAATCAAGTGACAGGATCCAACTGAAAATCTCGCTGTGGAGAGACCACTCGTTGCTGTCGAGGGATGTCCTCGACAGGAAATCCGCCTGTAGATTCTGAGATCCGGGGAGATATACAGCTGTCAAATCCTTCAAGTGTGTCTGCGCCCAAGACATAATTGGATTCACCTCCTTCAGCAGAGATAGACTGCGAGTACCATCCTGTCTCTTGATGTACGAGACTGCTGACGTATTGTCCATCCTTAGAAGGACTGAAGATCCCTTTATCAGGTGAAGAAAAGCTTGTAGGGAACAGAAGGCTGCGCGAAGTTCCAGCACATTGGACACGATTTTCTGGGACGGAAAGTCCCACTTCCCTTGGGCTACTTCCTTCAGGCAGAGAGCCCCCCAACCTGTGTTGCTGGCATCTGACGTGATCGTGATCCAAGACACAGGAGCTAGGGAATGGCAATTGAGGAGATTTTTCCTTAGTAGCCACCAAGAAAGACTTTCCCGCATGTGTGACGTTATCCAAATCAATTGGTCTTGTGATCTCGGGTCCCACTGTTGAAGAAACCCCTTCTGGAAGGGCCGCATCTTCCACTGTGCCCATCTCACCATCGGAGTTGTGGAGACCATGGTGCCTATAATGTTGAGGCATTGTGAGGCTTTCAGGAAGGGAGACTCTAGAGCGCAACGGATCCTGTCGCGAACAACTGGGATTTTCTCCAGGGGCAAAGAGATGGTACTTAGAGATGTATTGAATTGGGCCCCGAGAAATATCAGTGATTGTGTCGGTACTAGGTGACTCTTCTCCTTGTTCAGTAGCCAGCCAAACTCGGTTAGAATCGATATGACCAGATCCCGGTGCATCAATATTTGCTCCTTGTTTTGCGATAGCAGCAGTAGGTCGTCTAGGTAGTGGTGTAGACGAACGCCTCTGGTTCTGATCAGGGCCACAACAGCCAGTAAGAGTTTTGAGAATACCCGTGGTGATGTTGTGAGTCCGAACGGGAGACAAACGAATTGGAGGTGAATACTGCCTACTGCAAACCGCAGATACTTCTGAAATTCCATTGCTATGGGCACATGAAAGTAAGCATCTTTCAGGTCTATGGCCACAAGCCAGTCGCCTGGTTGAACTGCTTGACGGATCGTGAGCAGCGATTCCATTTTGAACTTCTCTTTCTTGATAAAGGTGTTCAGATGTGTCAGGTCTATCACTGGTCTCCAGGAACCTGACTTTTTTTGGACCAGGAAAAGGGGTGAATACATCCCCTGGAACCTCTCGGCCGTTGGGACATGTATAGCGGCACCTTGAGCCACAAGGGAGCTCGTGTATGACTTGTCTTTTTTCTTCTGAGCATGGCATTGTTGTGTGAATGACTTGAAGAATAGGGGGTTCTGTAAAAATCCAGGAATGGCCTGTAGATACCGTCTTTACTGACCAGAAATCTTTTATTGAGGCTGCCCAGACATGCTTGAACTGGAAGAGACGAGCCCCGACTCTTTCCGTCTGGGCCGGCTCTATATCAAAAGGACTTAGGGGCGTCACGTCCACTAGAAGAAGGGCTTTTTGCTGGCTTCTGACCAGAGGGTTGGTTTCTTCTCCAATTCCTCCTGAAATCACGTCCAGGTCTGTACCGACGGGCCTCCCTTGCCCGATCTTGATCCTGCCTGGGAAAGAATTTTTTCTGTCCATACGGACGACGATCCTGGGGAAGGAACCCTGACTTACCCCCTGTGGCTCGGGTGATGGCGTCATCTAATTTGTTCCCAAACAGGGAAGAACCCAAGAAGGGTATCTTGCACCATGCCTGTTTAGAGGCAGGGTCAGCCACCCAAGGGCGTAGCCACAGGGCACGCTTGGCCGTCACGGAGGAGAGCATGACCCGAGACACTAGACGGATAAGGTCAAGGGAGGCTTCCCCCAAGAAAACTGAAGCCATCTTTAGTTCTTGGACTGGAATGCTTCTGGCTATATCTTCAGAGACACAAGACAATACAGAGTCCATCTCACCTGTCCAGGCCTCCATTGCTTTTGACAGGGCTGCAAGAGCTAAGGCTGGTTTACAAGCCATGCCGGCTGTAATGTAAATGCGTTTGAAGTCAGTGTCTATTTTCCTCTCCAGACCAAACCCTAAAGGAAACGGTGTCTTCCAAAGGGAGAGTGACATGTTTCACCAGTCTCATCAAGGCCGCATCAACTAGAGGAGCTGACTCTAAGTGTCTCACCTCTTCACTTTTGAATGGGTACAGCTTCGCTATCTTGGATAGTAAAGAATTTTTCTTGTCTGTGCCGGACCATTCATCAGTAATTACATCTCCTAGCTCACCAAGGAGGGGAAAATTTGGGCGGTCTTTTTTAAGCTGGCTGAAGTACTTACTTTGCTTGGAAGGTGCTTCTATTGGATCTTCCCATTTTAAAGCATCCTTGACTGCTTTTACCAATGTTGGAACCAGGGAAAAATCAAAACCTGCAGCATAATTGACATTCTCCATTTCACTTTCTGAAGATTCACTTGGAGAGCGATTCACTCGAGAGGGCCCTGCAATTTCAGGATCATCCTGCACCAGGACTGGGGATGGTTCAACAGGAGGAACAACCTCTTGGACGGGATTAGCGTTCAAGGACTCCTGGACCACTCTTCTGACCAGGGCTTCCACCTGCTGGTCTTCACCCCCTCTTTCCCTTACAGCACGGGAATAACAGGGCTCACAGAGGGATTTTCCTTCTGGGACCTGGCATCTACATCCCCAACAGGAATTCCTTCCAGAGTGACTGGAATGGCGGTGAGAACGGTGACGAGACGAGGATCTAGAACCTTCTCTATAATTTTTAGATGAAGATCTAGAGCTTCTAGAACTTGATTGATGTTTTTGCGACTGAATTTCAACATTATCTTCACGTGCTACTATTTTAGAAATAGACCTAGAGGGACTGGAAACAAAAAAAAAAAAGACAAAATACATTTTTTTTTTTTTTAAAACCAAAACCCCATAGAAAACAGGCAGAGGGAAAATAATTCCATCCTACCTGCAGCGTAAGGTTTGGCCACAGGGGGGCGGTGACACATCCATGGCAGTGAGGATAACAGGCAATACTGAGAAAAAATCAAACAGGAACAGTGCATCAGGCAAAAAAGACCTAAAACTTCAATGAAACATAAGGCAGTACAAGTACAGCCTCTTACCTTAATCCACAGCAAAAAAACCCTCAATCCTAGACCGTCAGGGATGTGCCACTAACTAGCTGTACCTGACAGCTATTTAAACTTGCCGCCCTGTTAATGACGTCACCGCGCATCGACGTGCGCATGTGCGGTGAACCCGCGTCACCTCGTCGACCTCGCGCGCCTGCGCGATCGCGGCTAGCTGGACCAGAGAAGCGCACACACAACCAAGCCTCGTTCCGAGAACGAGGCGTGCGCATGCGCAGACTGTCAGCAAGCGGCGAAGCTGGAGCGCACTGCGTTCCAGCGGCCATCGCTAGAAGGAAGGAGACAGACAACACACAAAAACTGGCTGCCATAACAGTAAGTACATTTGAATATATGTTACCACCACACGAACCCCATGATCCGGCCTGGGAACGGAAGCCACCGCTGCTTACTCTGCAAGGTCTGGGATAGTGGAGACCTCCTGCTAATAGCCAGGATGTATGGTCAAATTATCGCTTACCTGCCAGTGGCAGGCTAGAAAGCTGTAAAAAGGGGACCACAGACACTATAATGTCCGTCCAGCTAATAGCTGAGACTTGTAGGACTTCAGAGCCACCAGGATTAGGGATCAGGGAATATAATTTTTCTTTGAGGTAACAAAACTACTTCGGTCCTAGGAGGAGGACAAAAAAGGAACACAGTCTATTGGGAGAAGCAAAGCTTTATGGGAGTAGGGTCCTATGAGGTATGAGAGGCGGGATTAACCCACACGTAGGCTGCCATGGAGTCTGTCAAGAAAACAAAGTTTTTCCAACTTCATCATTAAAACAACTTTGCCCACACATCATCGTTTAAAAAAAATGCTCTAGCAAAGCGCAGTGACGTACAACACGTACGGCGGCACTATAAAGGGGATGTTCCATGCGGATGACGCCACCCTTGGGGCTGCTTTAGCTGATTCCGTGTAAGTAGAAGACAATTTGCGCTTTATTGTCTGTTACAGCGTGATGAATGTGCTTACTCCATTATGAACGGTAGTTTTACCAGAACGAGCGCTCCCATCTCATAACTCGCTTCTGGGCATGCGCTGGTTTTTAACGTTGTTTTAGCCCACACACGATCATTTTTTACAACCCGAAAAACGACATTGTTTAAAACGTCATTAAAAAATGCAGCATGTTCGGGGGGAAAAAATTGTCGTTTTTCAGAACCCGAAAAATGATGTGAAGCCCACACACGATCATTTTAAATTACATTTTTTAAAAACAACGTTTTTTTCATGCGGAAAAATGATCGCGTGTACGCGGCATAAGAGTCAGGATTTTAGAGTAAATATTTAAATCCATGTTTATCAAGGCTATATTGCAGTATCTCCCATGAAGTTAAATCTTTTCTTTTGGCAGCAAAATGATGTTTGCCTCAGTCATTTTATCCATGAAAAGAAAATGCAAATCAATTTTATTAATCTGTAAAAAAAATATTGAGCCAGCTCTTTGAGTAAAGTCAAATAAAGATAAACTGCATAGCCACATGGACTTGGACACTTTTTTTTTAATAGTGGACAGAATCATTTTACAAGTAAAATGAAGTACAATGCTACACAAAACTAAAAACACTGGCCCAGATTCAAGTAGAATCGCGCAATATTTGCGTGGGCAAAGAGCAAATTTTTTTCTCTGCGCCCACGCAAATATTGCGCTTTGCCCGCGATTCACGGAGCAGTTGCTCCGTAAATTGCGCGGGCAATATGCTAAGCAGCCGGGCGCAAGGCTGCCTAATGTAAATGATCCCGCCGGGGGCGGGAATCATTTAAATTAGGCGCGCTCCCGCGCCGAGCGAACAGCGCATGCTCCGTCGGGAAACTTTCCCGACGTGCATTGCGGCAAATGACGTCGCAAGGACGTCATTTGCTTGTAAGTGAACGTGAATGGCGTCCAGCGCCATTCACGGTTCACTTACGTAAACGACGTGAAATTTGAACGTCGCGAGCGGGAGGCGCAGCTATACTTTAGCATTGGCTGCGCCTGCTATTAACAGGAGCAGCCTTATGCTAAAGGCGCCGTACGGAAACTCCGTACCTTGCGTGAGAAGGGCCCGCGCAACTTTTGTGAATCGGAGGTAGTATGCAATTTGCATACTACACGCCGATCACAAAGGCCGCGCCCCCTAGCGGCCAACGCAAGAATGCAGCCTGGGATGTGAAGGCATAAGGAGGCTTATGTTTGTCACATCCTAGGCTGCATTCGGTGTAACGAGGTTCCTGAATCAGGAGCACTCGTTACACCGGAGCAAGTAAGCCCTTGCGCTGCGCAACCTATGGTTGCGCGGGCGCAAGTGCTTCTTGAATCTGGGCCACTGCTACTTTTTGGGCATATCTTGAAAAGTTAAAAGGATTAAAAAAAAGTCTAGGCAGGTTTTAGATTTGGGTGGTATTTTTCTATTCAAGGTTTTAAAGAGCTTTGTTATTATTTAATATCCTAAGTACCACCAAAATATCTAGTTAACTTTTATATTGTATAATTTTCATCACATGTGTAAAGAGTATGTAAAGCCAAAACTTTTTTTCATTTTGGATAGAATGTGGAAGCGTTTGAACCCCTTCTGGGTTTTTATGGCTGTCTATTTCCCTGCTATGGAGATTCATTTTCACCGTTGGTCCTGGTGACTCTAAAACTGATAGGAAATTCAAAATGTTTGAGTTCTCACCAAAACAGGAGGTGAGGAGGGAATCTTCCACTAGGTAAACCTGTTCTAGTGAGTACTAAAAAAATTGTATACTCATCTGTAATTTGTTTTTCCTAGCGCATTTTCATGGCAGCATGCACTGCCCCCTCAACCACATAGGACCAGTTTTTATCACTTTGGAGACCATCAGGTTGCACACCATTCGCATTAGCTGTCACCAAAAGGGTTAGTATTCTGTACGTTGCCAAAAGAATGCACCAGAAAAGTAAAGTTACAGAAAATTACAGAAAGGCGAGTATACAATTTTCCAGGTTTCTTGGTGCATTATGGCAGCATATGATGCAAATTAACTTGCAAAAAAGGGAGCGTGCTTGGAAACAAAATTTGGAAATAGGAGAGGCAAAAGAAGCTTGCTCCATTACAGATTTTTCAAAACTGTCTATTGTTAGATCTATTTTTTAATGGGAAATAAATGTACTCCTCCAAGACTATGCAGCTGCCTTGCAAATGGTCTCAGGTGACGCTCTACAGTATGCTGCCCACAGAGTTGCTACAGCACTGGTTGAATGAGCCTTTAATTCTTCTGGTATTGACAAATGCTGACTCAAATAGGCTTTCTGGATCATTTTCACTGGCCAGGAAGCTCATTATTATGTTGAAGCCAGGAGACCTCTTCTTGCTTCATGTGGAATCACATCTGCTCCAACCATCGCTCTGTGGTCCTGCCACAAGCCTGCTGGGATCTCTGACATGCCACGCTTCCTGAACCAGTGGTACACGCGTGCCTCTTTAACCTTGGTTGGTCTGTCCCACAATGCTTCTGTTTCTGACCCGATGTCCTCCCAGACCTGTGTTCCTCCTGTCCCTTGGCACTATGTCTTTCACCCCACCGAGGCTTGGGCTGGATATACAAGAGAGACCAACCTTGTCATTTCAGTTTCCTTTTAAATTCTTTATTTAAAGTTATGCAGTGTAACATCACATCATGACATGACAAGCCAGGGTTGATTATACCTGTTAATAATAATGTTAAAACACGAACAAAATAATTATAAATAATAAACAATCAGAAAAAATTCCAACACTTCAGTATACTTGTTTGTAAACTTCAAGCCATATCCTCTACAGCAAGTACTGTATTTATTGGCGTATAACACTCGCTTTTACCCTGAGAATAGAGGGTAAACTGTGCCTGCGTGTTATATGCAGGGGGCTGTGGATTTTTTTTCCCTGAAACTTCCCTCTTAAAGTTAGTGTGCGTGTTATACGCCTGTGCGTGTTATATGCTGATAAATACGGTATATCCTACATTGTGATGGAGAACATATAAAAAAACAAATGACATGCCACACTGAAAAAGGGTTGTACTCAATTATCAAAGCATACCAAGTAATATTTGTTGTTTTACGGGAGGAAATAGTAGACACCCTGTTGTCTAGATAAAGAGTAAAAAGAAAAGAATGAAAGGAGCAAGAGAGGAGGGAGGATGGGGTGCTTCAGCAGAGTTGATGGCACAAGAGATCTAGGTCCCCTAGTGGAAGGAGCCTCAGTTTAAGAGTAACTCAAATATTCATCTGAGAAGCGGAAAATATCCCAGAGCAACCAGCGTGTGTTGTGTTCCTCCATCTTGTCCCTAAGGGCAGACGACCTTTGTTCCATCCTTTGAATGTCATTCACCCTGGCAAACCATTGCAGCACAGTAGGTGGAGATTGTTGTTTCCAAATTTTGGGTATGCAGGCCCTGGCTGCATTCAAAAGATGTTTCAGCAGGGATTTACGGTATCTCTTACTAGACATGAGTCAAGTTAAGGAGCACTGCTGCTGTATTGTCCAAAAGAGAAATGTCTGTAAGTTTATGTACAATTTGCAGGACCGGTTGCCAAAAAGGACGCATATTTGAACAATCCCAAAAGATATGAAGTAGCGTGCCTGCCTGAGTACCGCATCGCCAGCACACTGGGCTTTGTCCAGGGAATATTGACGCTAGTACAGCAGGGTCCGGTACCAATGCAACAAGATTTTAAATGTGATCTCTTAATATTTGCTGCAAAGAGAAGGCTTGTGTGCAAAGAGGAGAATCCGGTTCTTTTGATCCTCCGAGAATGTAATGTTAAAATCTCTTTCCCATTTTCTCAGATATAAAGGGTAATTTTGAGAAGTAATCGCCAATAACATACCGTAATGCACACCATCGTTTTTCCTGTCGTTCAAAAACCCGTTGTTTTTCACGTGTTTCCTCTCCAGCCTGACTTGCATACACACGTTCATGCAAAAAAACGTCCGACCAAAGCGGGGTGACGTACAACACGTACGACGGGACTATAAAAGGGAAATCCCTTTCAAATTGCGCCACCCTTTGGGCTGCATACTTGATTCTGAGCATGCGCGGTTTTTGTCCCATCGGAAAAGCATACATACGACCGTTTTTCGCGACGAAAAAAAGACTCACGTGAAACACGACGAGAAAAAAGAGAGCTGTTTCAATTTTATTGCGGGCAGTTTTTTCGTCGATAAAACTGCTAGGCTGCATGCACACGACCGGTTTTCTCGACCAATATAAAAAATGTCAGTTTTCTCGTCGTGAAAAACGGTCATGTGTACGAGGCATTAAGAGTAGGAGAGAGATTTCAGTAAAGTGCCATCTCCCAGACAGAGATCCTCAAATGAAGTGGGTTGTCTGCGGAAACTGGTGTGGTCCGGGAGGGACAGAAGAAAATGGGACAATTGCAGGATCATCCACCTACCTAAGATAGAAGAGTTAAGGGCGCGATATAAGAGTTGGAAGGCTTTATCAGAAAAACCGGGTACAAAGTCTAGGTGGCCAATGATAGGCGTCAACTGTGAGGAGAAGCTGGACACCCTGGCCATCCTGTAATACCTGCGGAGTTCCAATAAATTGGGTGTGGAGAAGATTTCAGTTTCCTATCAGGTATGTGACAATCACTCTTTCCAGGAAAAAAATGAGATGGCCGAAAGCTTGAGTCTCAGAGACCATTCTAAGTAACCATATGGCCACAAGAAATATTGTTTTCAGAGTTATCGACCAAAGTGGAGCTGTTTCTGATGGACAGAAAGGAGGCTTATAAAGAGTTTCCTGAACTATTGAGAGGTCCCATTTGGGAAAGGAGGGTTCCTTGGTGGTTCGATCTTCATGCTTGCCTGATGAATATTTGTAAGGGTCAAGATTGCTGAAATTTGAACCTTAAGTGTGCTAAAATTTAAGCCTTTGTCTAGGCCAGGGTTTCTTAACCCTTTTACCCCTGGAGGAACCCTTAAACAAAAAGTTTGAGAACTTGGGGAACCCCTGAAAAAAATTTATACAGCTCACAGAACATTGGATCTGATCAGCGGGCTGTAGATAAAACATTTTTTGTACAAATAGCATTAAATCAGGATTGCTGAATCAGGGTTCTGCGAGCCATCTCTAAGGGGTCTACCACACATTAACATTGTGTCAGGTGTATATCCGCCCAATTTTGTTTTTCGTGTGCATTCACAGTGAGTACTGTCAGCATACATTGATACCCGATGCCTCTTCTGTGGTTCTGGCTTGAAGGAAGGAATTCCATCACTGGTGGTTGAGAGACTGGCCTTGAAGGAATTTCCGACACTTGTGGCTGAGAGGCTAAGGCCCCGTACACACGACCGAGTTTCTCGGCAGAATTCAGCCAGAAACTCGGTCGGAGCTGGATTCTGCCGAGAAACTCGGTCGTGTGTACACTTTTCAGCGAGGAAGCCAACGAGGAACTCGTCGGGCCAAATAGAGACACATGTATAAAATAAACGGGATAGTGGCGCTGCAAAATAAGCTGAATCACCAGCTGGTGTTCAAGGTCCCTGTGTGTAAACAGGTGTTGGGTATCTGGATTAAGGGTGGATCCGATGGAGTGAATCCCCCTTACGTTTGCCCCGCTAGGGCTGTATAAATCCTTCAGATTACCCGTTTAATGCCAATAGGTTTTTGCCACATGGATGGCGGTTGACAGATATGTCACTGTGGATGTACGTATCACAGATGTGGGGTCCGGTACACTGTAAGGTGTATGTGTCACCACTCAAGTGAAAAGAACAAAAAAACACAACAAAAAACTTAAAAGTCAGGATGGTGGTGGTACCTTGCCGGTTGTTGTTACACGATCTCCTGTGTTGGGTCCACAGCGATCTCCTATGGTCCCGGGTTGTAAGATCTCCACAGATATATATCCAGTACCAGTGGTGAGTTTTTAGCCAAACTATAATCTTGCACTTTATACATTGCTAATTGCACAGGATTCACGGATATCATTGGTTATAAGACTTTATAATCATTAATACAATCTTATTTTTCATTAGTTCTACTATCACTTAATACTTACCATTATAACTGCATTTTTTTCACTTTCAAGAGCTCACATATTAGCTCCACTTATCACCTGCTTTCGACCCTTGATGCCTGCACAGGGTCCTGACTTTTAAGTTTTCTGTTGTGTTATTTTGTCGTTTTTTCACTTCAGTGGTAACACATACACCGTACAGTGTATCGGACCCTGCATTTGTGATACGTATCACTTATCACTTGCTCACGACCCTTGATGCCTACACAGGGTCCTGACTTTTAAGTTTTTTGTTGTGTTTTTTTGTTCTTTTCACTTGAGTGATGACACATACACCCTACAGTGTACCCGACCCCACATCTGTGATACGTACATCCACAGTGACATATCTGTCAACTGCCATCCATGTGGCAAAAACCTATTGGCATTATAAACAGGGTAATCTGAAGGATTTATACAGCCCTAGTGGGGCAAACGTAAGGGGGATTCACTCCATTGGATCCACCCTTAATCCAGATACCCAACACCTGTTTACACACAGGGACCTTGAACACCAGCTGGTGATTCAGCTTATTTTGCAGCGCCACTTTCCCGTTTATTTTATACATTTATCACTGATCCCTTCATTGGGACCTTCTAGGGAGGCAGCAGCATCATTACATCATAAGCGCGGATCTTTTTAGTATTTCAAATAGAGAACATGTTCTCTATTTCCTCGTTGTTCAATGAGGAAAGATGGCCCGCCAAGATCCTCGGCGGCTTCAACACTGAACTCGACGAGGAACTCGATGTGTTTGGCACGTCGAGTTCCTCGGACGTGTGTACGGGGCCTGACACTTTTTTTTGCTGTGCTTATATAAAAGTTTTTGACTAAGTATATAAAGTCACTCAGTTCTCCTTCCCAATTTATTCAGTAATTGTGTGAGGCCCCGTACACACGGCCGAGAAACTCGACGAGCAAAACACATCGTTTTGCTCGTCGAGTTCCTTGTGAAGCCGCCGAGGATCTCGGCGAGCCAAGTTTCCCCCGTTGACTAACGAGGAAATAGAGAACATGTTCTCTATTTGGCCCGACGAGATCCTCGTCGGTTTCCTCGGCCGAAAGTGTACAGACGGCCGGGTTTCTCGGCAGAATACGGCTCCGATCGAGTTTCTGGCTGAATTCTGCCGAGAAACTTGGTCGTGTGTACGGGGCCTAAGAGTTTGTGTCACTTCAGTCAAAGGGTCACTATCTCTTGCCTGTTTATGGGCTGCTTCCGCTTACAGATCCCATCACACTGTCACCTGGTGCTCTTTTTTCTGACTTGGTTGCCATTGATAACAATTCCCCATATATACCTCATTTTTCTGGACGATGCTCTAACTGCTCTGGAGGGCCATGATAGAGAACTGGACATACTTAAAGTGATTGTAAAGACTTATGCCGCATACACACGGTCGTTTTTTGGCATGAAATAAAATGACATTTTCTTTATCGTACATCATGGGACACAGATCGGCATAGTAATAACTATGTGGGTTATAGAGCCTACCTTCAGTTGATGGACACTGGCAATCAAAGACAGGAAGTTCCCTCCCTATATAACCCCTCCCACACAGTGAGTACCCTTAGTTTTTTCACCAGTGTCTTAGGTGTTGGTCACGTTTGTGAAAGCTCTTGCTTATGGAGTCCCCCTGGGGACTGGAGCAGGCTAAGAATCCGGATCCGTTCAAAGTGCTTCATAGCCAAAGTGGATGGTACCCGGGCCTCGGTTAGAAGAACGAGGTTTGGCTTATAATGCTTCTCTTTGAGAGCTGGACTCTGGGCCCCAGTACTTTGGTCTTTTCCACGGCTAAAAGTTTTCTGCTGCCAGGGTGCTATATAGGTCCAGGGGAGTGGTGTTCCTGTCCATGGACCCCGGTCCCTGAAGGTCTTTGACAATACCCACGGTGAGGGGTGAAGGTTGGGCCTCTTGCTTAAAGCAACACCCTGCAGCGTGGAAAGGTAAGTGGAGGTACCTGCAGGATTTGGTACGACAGTAGGTCCTTCAATTTTTTCGGGGTCTATGGGTGGCCTGTATTATGCTGCTATGCATGGGCAATGTTAACCACTATGTCTAGAGTAGACAGGATGGCTGCTAATTTACCCATATTGATATGCCCCTGGCTGATGCCTACACATGCTGTTTGGTTGAATTTGAGTAAAACTATGTACCTGTAATCTTTTTCTTCTTTCAGCCTGTGTTGAGTGTTGCTGAGTCCTGCATAGTGTCCCGCCTGGAGCTTTGTTCCCCTCTCTTCCTGCTAGCCTCCATCGGGCCTGGGGTGCGCGCGGCGCTGGCGTGTGCGTCGGCGTGCCCATGCTCGTATAGCGCGTGGACCGATATGGCGCACGTGTGCGCGCGTGGAGCATGCACTCCTATGGCGTGATGGCGGGGGCGCGCGCGGGCGCGCAGGCAGGAGGGCGGGACGTCTTTGGACGCCCGCCCAGAAGCAAACAGCCTCAGGTTTAAAACTGAAGGTTTTCTGTTTGCAGATGGGACACAGGAGAGCGGTATCTCCTATAGTTACTTTTGTAAGCAGGTGACTGGCGTAGACTCAGCAGGGAGCAGCTCTCCAAAAGTGAAGACTCTCCTTAACCCCGAAAACATTGTTCCTCGGCAGGTTGTATTCGGTATCAGTCTTTGTAGCTCCAGCAACAGTGACCAACCCAGTGGGTGTCCCTGTAGCAGTCCTTGAAAGTAAGGGCATGGCTCCCAAGGGGTCAGGGACGACTAAGACCGCAAAAAATGCTAAAAAGCAAAAAGGCTCCCCCTCGGGCTCGGAGGATCTCGGCCAGACCTCTATGGCGCCATTGTTCCCCGAGACACCAGAGTTTGGGCCTCAGGTTGAGCCATTTGGGTCACTGGGGGCTACAGCCATTCCAGCCCAGGTGCCCCCTGTTTATGTTACAGAGGAGGCATTGGCTTCTACCCTTGGGGGGTTAGAACAAAGGTTGACGGCATTAATTGCGGCCGCTCTGCTGGTGAAGAAACGGGCTAGGTCCCCCTCTCCCGGGGTGCAATCTCTAGAGAGGGATGATTACTCCTCTGATGAGGATGAGGGCCAGGAAGGTGAGGATCTAGAGGCAGTGTCGGAAGATTCAACTCTAGAAGAACCTTTCTCAGCCACTCAAGCTGAGAGGCTTTGGATCCAGTCCTTAACGGATATGGTGCATTCAGCTTTTAAGTTACCCCGGCCTGTACCGGCAGTGAGCGCAGTCTCTTCCTTGGGATCCTTAAAGGCTCCACAATCAGGGTCGGTTTTTACGATCCATCCCCTGTTAGAGAATCTGATGTATCAAGATTGGGGTCGCCCGGATAAGCTCTATGTCCCTCCTAAGAGGTTTGCGGTTCTCTATCTGATGGAAGAGAGTTTCACTAAGAAGTGGACGGTTCCCGCAGTTGATGCGGCGGTATCATGCGTTAATAAAAGCCTTACCTGCCCTGTGGAGAATGTCCAAATTTTTAAAGACGCAGCAGACAAACGGTTGGAAACTTTGCTAAAAGCATCCTTTACCACGGCGGGGGCAGTAATCCAGCCAGCTATTGCAGCTATAGGAGTCTGTCAGGCTTTAAAGGACCAGACAAGACAGGTCCTAAGGGATCTTCCGGCCTAACAGGCTCAGGATCTGGCTGACCTCCCAAGAGCCCTATGCTTTGCTGTGGATGCCATCAAGGATTTCATCCAATAGGCTTCTCGGCTCTCGCTAGCATTAGTTCATATGCGGAGGCTCTTGTGGCTGAAAAATTGGTCAGCCGAGACACCCTGCAAGAAACTCCTAGCAGGGTTTCCCTTTCATGGCGAAAGGTTGTTTGGCGAGGATCTGGATAAGTATATCCAAAAGATCTCAAGTGGAAAGAGTACCTTGGTGCCAGTAAAGAAGAGGGTTCGGGGCCCCACGTTCAAAAGCCCTCCCTCTCCTACCCCAGGGGCTTCAACATTTCGCCAGTATCGACGGCCGCCAGGTCGATCGGGCAGGGGGAATAAACCGCAGGGTCAGGCTCCAGGTAACAGGAGATCCTGGACCCGTAAGCCAAAAAGGCGTCCCTTTGAAGGGGCGCCCCCACTCTCTCGGGGTGGGGGAAGGCCAGTTTTTTTCGGAGGTCTGGAAAGAGAAGGTCCCCGACAAGTGGGTCCTCTCTGCAATCTCTTCAGGTTACCGATTGGAGTCTCAAGGCTTCCCCCTCCTCGTTTTCTGGTCTCAAATATGCCAAAAGACCTAGGAAAGAAACACTCTCTCCTGGCAGCCATAGATCGGCTTCTAGACCAGGGGGTGATCGTGGAGGTACCAGTACAAGATCAAGGCCAGGGATATTATTCAAATCTTTTCATCATCCCCAAGCCAAATGGTGACGTCAGGCCAATATTGGACCTGAAGGGCCTGAATCGTTTTTTGAACATCTGGGCTTTTCGGGTGGACTCTGTCCGGTCCGTGGCTGCGACAGTACAGGGCAAGGACTTCTTAGCATCCATCGACATAAGGGATGCATACCTCCACGTTCCGATTTTTCCAGGTCATCACAAATACCTCCGCTTTGCGGTAGGTCACCGTCATTTCCAGTTCGTGGCCCTCCCCTTCGGGTTAGCCACGGCTCCCAGAGTGTTTACAAAAATCTTGGCACCCCTATTGGCCAACTTAAGGACCCAGGGGATCTCTGTGTTGGCATATCTGGACGATCTCTTGTTAATAGATCATTCAGCCCTCGGTTTAAGGAGAGCAGTGTGCATAACGCTTCAGTATCTCCAGTCACTCGGCTGGGTCATAAACGAGGGCAAGTCGGCCTTACAACCAATAAGGCAGTTGGAGTATCTCGGCATGTTGTTCAATACCGAGAGCCGAATAATCTTCCTACCACAACCAAAGATAAACGCTATAAGGGAGTTGATTCGGTTGGTCCTAAGCAAAGGAAGACCATCCATTCGCCTCTGTATGCGGCTGTTGGGGAAAATGGTAGCCACGTTCGAGGCATTACCCTACGCACAGTTCCATACAAGGAAACTGTAGGCAGCCATCCTCACGGCTTGGAACAAGAATCCTCAAGCATTGGACTACCCCATGTCTCTCTCGCCTCTAGTCCGGCAGAGTCTTTGTTGGTGGAAGACCCCCCAAAATCTCCAGAAGGGAAGAATCTTCAGCCCGGTCGTTTGGAAGATAGTAATGACGGACGCCAGCCTGACGGGCTGGGGAGCAGTGATGGGGAACCTAGCCCAGCAGGGAAGGTGGTCAGTGTCAGAGGGCTCTCTGCCCATCAACCAATTGGAGATCCGGGCAATCCGGCTGGCTCTGAGGGCTTGGACAGCAGAGCTACGAGGGTGTCTAGTCAGAGTTCAATCGGACAACGCCACGGCCGTGGCATACATAAACCATCAAGGGGGCACAAGAGGGGGACTCCGAATGTAGATCTTTTGGCATCCAGGTTCAATGCGAAGATAGACAAATTTGTGTCCCAGACAAGGGACCCGCTGGTATGCCAGATCGATACAGTAGTGTGCCCATGGGACCAGTTCTCCTTGATCTACGCCTTCCCACCTGTCTAAGCCAGTTATCGCCACTCTGATTAATGCCAGAAAACCTGTGTCTAGATTGATCTATTACAGGGTCTGGAGGGCTTACGTAGCCTGGTGTGAGGCTAAAGGGTGGCACCCTCGTAATTTTCTGATTGGAAGAATTCTGGAATTTCTTCAACTGGGTGTTGACATGAGGTTAGCAGTCAGCACCATTAAGGGGCAAATTTCAGCTTTGTCGGTGCTATTTCAGAGACCGTTAGCTACCCACTCTCTGGTTTAGTCTTTTCTACAGGGGGTCTTACGGGTTAATCCCCCAATCAGATCCCCCTTGTGTCCCTGGGACCTAAACCTGGTCCTCTCGGCCTTACAGAAACGGCCTTTTGAACCTTTGGGGGAGATTCCCTTAGTCTTACTATCCAGGAAACTAGTGTTCCTGGTAGCCATGGCTTCGGCCAGAAGAGTTTCAGAGTTGGCCGCTCTTTCTTGTCGGGAACCATATTTGGTCATCCACAGGGATAAAGTTGTATTACGGCCAGTGGCGGCTGGTGCTCTATTTTTTTGGGGGGGCGCAAACAAAACCCCAGTCAACCCCCCCCCCCCCCCCGCCACTCGCAGACAATGGGACCTGCAGACAGACAGAGAGACAGATAGATAGATAGACAGACAGATAATAAAACAAATAGATAGATAGATAGATAGATAGATAGATAATTAGATAGATAAATAGATAATTAGGCAGATAGCTATAGATAGATAGATAGATAGATAGAGGGAGGGGGAGGGAGCGAGAGATAGAGCTATATATAATTAGATAGACAGACAGACAGATAGATAGATAGAGAGACATAGCTAGATAGAGCTATAGATAAATAGATAATTAAACAGATAGATAGATGGAGGGAGGGGGAGAGAGATAGAGCTATAGATAATTAGATAGATAGATAATTAGACAGACATATAGATATAGATAATTAGATAGATCGATAGATAGATAGATAGATAGATAGATAGATAGATAGATAGATAGATAATCAGACAGACAGATATAGATAGATAATTAGATAGAGAGCGATAGATAGATAGATAGATAGATAGATAGATAGATAGATAGATAGATAGATAGACAATTAAACAGATAGAGAGAGACAGAGAAAGAGAGAGAGAGAGAGGGAGAGCGATAGATAGATAGATAGATAGATAGATAGATAGATAGATAGATAGATAGATAGATAGAGCTGTAGATAGATAAAGAGATAGAGCTGTAGATAGATAATTAAACAGACAGATATATAGATATAGATAGATAATTAGATGGATATAGATAGATAGATAGATAGATAGATAGATAGATAGATAGATAGATAGATAGATAGATAGATAGATAGATAATCAGACAGACAGCTAGCTATAGATAATTAGATAGACAGACAAATAGATAGATAGATAGATAGATAGATAGATAGATCTATAGAAAGAGAGATAGAGAGATAGATAGATAGATAGATAGATAGATAGATAGATAGATAGATAGATAGATAGATAGATAGATAGATAGATAGAGACATAGAGATATAGAGCTATAGATAGATAGATAGATAGATAGATAGATAGATAGATAGATAGATAGATAGATAGATAGAGACATAGAGCTATAGATAGATAGATAGATAGATAGATAATTAAACAGACAGACAGATAGATATAGATAGATAATTAGATAGATAAATAGATAATTAGGCAGATAGCGATAGATAGATAGATAGATAGATAGATAGATAATTAAACAGACAGATAGATATAGATAGACAGACAGATAATTAGATAGATAAATAGATAGATAATTAGACAGAGGTAGCTAATAGATAGATAGATAGATAGATAGATAGATAGATAGATAGATAGATAGATAGATAGAGACATAGATAGATAGAGACATAGAAAGATAGAGAGAGAGAGAGAGAGAGATAGATCTATAGAGAGAGAGAGAGAGATAGATCTATAGAGAGAGAGAGAGATAGATAGAGCTATAGATAGATAGATAGAGACATAGATAGATAGAGACATAGATAGATAGAGACATAGAAAGATAGAGAGAGAGAGATAGATCTATAGAGAGAGAGAGAGAGATAGATCTATAGAGAGAGAGAGAGATATAGATCTATAGAGAGAGAGATAGATAGAGCTATAGATAGATAGATAGAGACATAGAGCTATAGATAGAGAGATAGATAGATAGAGAGAGATAGATAGATCTATAGATCGAGAGATAGATAGATAGAGCGATAGATAGATAGATAGATAGATAGAGCTATAGATAGAGAGATATGGCTATAGATAGATAGAGAGATAGATAGATAATTAAACAGATAGACAGACAGACAGACAGACAGACAGAGAGAGAGAGAGAGAGAGAGTGGGGGACAGTCAGATAGATTAGATAGACAGGCAGAGATAAGAGATTTGTAAAGCACAGCTGCAGGACGCAGGTACTCTAAGCCCTCACACACAGACAGGAGATGTGAAGCACGGCACCCTCCCCCTCCCTCCTGTCCTCTCTCAGTACAGGCTGAGCATACAGCATAAGGTGCTGGAGATGATGGGGTGGACAGGGACACTGGACAGGACAGACAATGAGACAAATAAAGTGTTTTTAATAAAGTTTCTTACCTTAGAGTCCTCCTGGAGTCAAAAGCGAAAGTAACACTGCCCTGGGGAAAGCACCGCCCATTTCCTTCTGCAGTGAGGAAGCAGCAGGACCCAATTAGAGAGGAGAGTGGAGACACTGGAGAGTGATTGGCTCATGGCGCACAGCACATAGCCACAGAGCTTAAAAAAAAACTGCAAATGAAGCGTCTTGCCTGCTGCATTGGCATGACGCTTCAATGATGCTATAGCAGTGCACTGAGTCTTTGACCGGCGCTCACCCTGAACATGCACCGTCTTAAAGGACCTTTTTTTTTCTTAAAGGGCCCAAAAAAAATTTTTTTTTTTCATTTTTTTTTTTTTTTTTTTTTTTACTGGCTTTGGGGAGAGGGGGGGCGGCGCCCATGCGCCCCCTATGGACGGGCCGCCACTGATTACGGCCTCATACATCCTTCCTCCCGAAGGTGGTATCAGGGTTTCATTTGAACCAGGATCTTATTCTCCCTTCCTTTTTCCCAAATCCGAGTTCGGGGAAGGAAAGGTTACTACATTCTTTGGATGTGGTAAGGGCGTTCAGGGTCTATCTTAGGGCCACTGCCCAGATCCGTGAGACTGACATCTTATTTGTCCTGCCAGAAGGGCCTAGGAAGGGGCAGGCAGTGTCTAAGGCCACTATTGCCAGATGGATTCAGCAGACAATCTTGCAGGCCTACGGATTGAAGGGGAAGAATCCCCCAGTATCAATAAAGGCTCACTCTACCAGGGCAGTGGGCGCTTCTTGGGCTGTGCATCATCAAGTCTCCATGGCTCAAGTCTGTAGGGCGGCGACCTGGTCGTCAGTCCACACATTTTCAAAATTTTACCAGTTGGACGTTAGAGGGCGCACAGACATAGCCTTTGGGCAGGCGGTTCTGCAGGCTGCAGTCTAGATCTCCGCGTCCGGGGGCGCCTATACGTTTGATTATTTTACTGGTTTCCCTCCCCTCATTTTGGCATTGCTATGGGACATCCCACATAGTTATTACTAGGCCGCTCTGTGTCCCGTGATGTACGATAAAGAAAAAGGGATTTTTAATAACAGCTTACCTGTAAAATCCTTTTCTTGTAGTACATCAGGGGACACAGAGCTCCCGCCCCTCTTGGGAATATTGGAACCTGTATTGCTTGCTACAAATCTGAGGTACTCCCTGTGTGGGAGGGGTTATATAGGGAGGGAACTTCCTGTCTTTGATTGCCAGTGTCCATCACCTGAAGGCAGGCTCTATAACCCACATAGTTATTACTATGCCGTTCTGTGTCCTGTGATGTACTACAAGAAAAGGATTTTACAGGTAAGCTGTTATTAAAAATCCCTTTTTTTAAAACGTCATTTAAAATGATCGTGTGTGGGCTTCACATTGTTTTCCTTCTTCTGAAAAACGACAAAAAAAATTTGAACATGCTTCAATTTTTTATGTGTTTTTTTAAAATGTCATTTTTTGCGTTGTAAAAAATGATCGTGTGTGGGCTAAAACGACGTTTTAAACCCGCGCATGCTCAGAAGCAAGTTATGAGACGGGAGCGCTCGTTCTGGTAAAACTACCATTCATAATGGAGTAAGCACATTCATCACGCTGTAACAGACAGTAAAGCGCGAATCGTCTTTTACTAACACGGAATCAGCTAAAGCAGCCCAAAGGCGAATGGAACTTCCCCTTTATAGTGCCGTCGTACGTGTTGTACGTCACTGCGCTTTGCTAGAGCATTTTTAAAAACTATGGTGTATGGGCAACGTCGTTTTTTATGATGAAGTTGGAAAAACTTCGTTTTTTTTCATGATGAAAAATGTTTTTTTTTTCAATGACAAAAAGTGATCGTGTGTACGGGGCATTAGGATTTTTTACCTTAATGCATTCTATGCATTAAGGTGAAAAACCTTCTGTGCTACACGTGTTCCCCTTCACCCCCCTTATACTTACCAGAAAACCAGGCCTTGAACTTTGGTTTTTATTTTATTGAGGGGTAATAAACTTGGATGGGGTATGGTAGAATGGGATCCCCACTTAATTGAAGCACAATGTACACGGGACTCAACCTATATACACTCTCTCTATATACACCTCCACACTTTAGCTCCAGCACAACTCTTGCTTGCAGACTATCTCTCCTTAACACCTCCAGCACATCACTTGCTTGCTAGCACTGATTTGCAGACCTCACAATGGCTCAGCCAGGAGTAAAGTGAATTCCCTTTGCAGGCAGGGCCTGCGGGCCCCTTTAGTGTAGCAAAAATGAAGGAAAGTCCCTGTTATAAATGTCCATGTGGCTACTGCTCCCAGTACCACCTCTTCAAGCACTGCCAGCCCTTCTGGCTGCAGCTGCCTCTCTCCACTGCCTGTGCCACCACAGTCCACTTGATTGGCTCTGCACTTATCCAAGACTGCAATCCCCCAGTCTTCTCCTGACTGTGTGTCACTCACCAGCCTTCTTGGCTGCGACCTGTTTTTCCTCCCTGGAGGCTTTGCTGGCAGTTCTCTCCTGCTGTCCTCTCCTTGCTCCTGTGCCACCTGTCCAGGACACAAAAGAAAATCAATAAAAGAAAACCATATAGGATATATGAAATGGAAAATATCCTCTGTGCATCATCCGACGACAAGAATATTTTCCATATCATATATCCTATATGGTTTTCTTTTATTGATTTATTTATGTATACATTTTGTATAATTTTTGTAATAAAATCTATGTATTTTTGATATTCCCGTCTTTGCCGTCTTGCCTCAAAAGTCCGCCCATTAATTACTGTTCTTCGAGTAACTTTTTCTGTAATCTATATTTACGGTTGTTGGCAAATGTGAGTTCTCCCCCCTCCCCCCTAATTTTCTGTCCAGGACACCTCCATGTGTTGTGAGAAGGGTCCTGTCCGCACTTGAGCCTCAGACCCAAGGTCACCCCCCAGACTGGGGAGCTCCCTCGAAGGCCACGACAGCCTAGCACTCCATCTCCAGCTTCCACCCGAACAACTCCTCCCCAGCTGCGCTGACCCTGGATATTTAAGGAGGCCTGCCCCCTGCCAATCCAAGTTGGGAATTGGTCAGGCCTATTCAAAATACCCCAGACAGCTCCAACCCAGATCAAAACACACCCTGGCAGCCCGGAAATGTACCTACTCTACCAAAAAACAGCACTATCACCTCTAGCACCCTAGAGGGTGCTGCACAATTTTTTTTACATCTCATACTCTCGTGCCCTCAACATTAGCCTCTACCATAATAGCAGTCCCATGGTGCTGTGATTCCCTCTCCTCTCCTCACTTTGGTCGGCCCCAGCAGACAGCACATGAACCATTAATGACTCTCTTGACATATGAAACTCCTAGAACCCATAGTCAATACTCCAACCAAGATTAGGTCTCAAACAACCATATTGATGGGGTAACCCCACTGACACTGTGGGGAGTGCAGTAATCAGGGGAGAGTGTGTTAATCTAGCCTCATCCCTTAAACACATGAGAGTGACCGACCTTCTCCAATAAGAAGATAACTTTCAAATTAAAGCAATAACTTTCAGGAGATCCCTGACCACCTATAATAAACTAGCACTGGAACGAGGTGATGACCTACTGTCCTGAATGAGCCTGCCTCCAATACAAGCTGCTTTTATGAAAGCCTTAAAACAACTTATTGACTCAACTGAAGTGCAGACCTTCTCACCCCCACGCTTGCCAAATGACCTGCATTTAGACTGTAAGGCTGGGTTCACACTACGGTTTTCCCGTCCGTCAGCCGCATACGATTTCAGTATTGAAAACGTACGGGCCCGGACGGGAAAACGTATAGATAGAGAATGCATTGCAAATCGTATGCACTCAGATGCATCCGGGTGCGTACGATTTGCTGGCAAAACGTTTTTTAAACGTCCGCAAAACCGTGTTCAACCACGGTTTTGCGGTCGTTTTTAAGACAGTATGGCAAACGCATACGTTTTCCTTTAACATTAATGTTAATGGAAAACGCACATGTGTGCGGTTCCATACGTTCCCGTCCGTTTCAGCCGCATACGGTTTTCCATATAAATCGTATGCGGCTGACGGACGGGAAAACCGTAGTGTGAACCCAGCCTAACATGTATCCAGAATTCTTACTGGCGTCCGTGTGCATGATCCAAAGAATAGGATGTACATTTTCCCAGCTAGTATATACTAGCTGGGAAAATGTACGTCCTATTCTTTGCCCAATATACAGTAGATGTAAGATTACTAGCCAAACATCTTAGCTACTAGGCTTAATAATGGTATTGTACACCAGATTCATAAGGATCAGGTGGGATTCATGCCCCTCTGCCAAGCAGGAGACATTTTACACAAAGTTACTCTCCTCATTGAAGCTGCATGACACTGTAACATTCCGGTCCTACCGCTGTTAATCAACATCCCCAGGTCTGATCTCCTTGCTGTATATTTTACCTTTCACGGGCTCATCCACTCCCTGACGTACCTACATTTCCATATGGGAAACAGACCTAAATATTATGCTAGAACCAGAACAGTGGGCCCAAAAATGGCATACTACCAAATCATGCTCCCAAAATTTCCTAGACATTGAAACAATTTTAAGGTACTATATAGTTGTCATGAATCTGCAGTAATGTTGCATGCCCTGTCTGTCTGCTTACCGCTGGTCTGTGTATCAGCATAGGGACCGCGCTCTCACACCTGTTTATGTAATCTTATTTTAGCATGGCTCCACCAAAGCCTCTAGCAGGAAACACTATTTAACACCGTGCACTGCACGCCAGCCTTGTCCAACAATAGTGTGTTTAGGCTCCCCTAATGTGTTTCTTCCTGTGTGCTCTACATTTGATTTTGTGTAACGACTATGGCTTGTTCTCCTGACCATCCCTGTCTGCTAGTTACCCCAACCTTTGGCTTGTACTTCTGACTATTTCTTGTTGCCCTGCGCTGCTGCTTCCTCTCCATCCACCAGAGCATGCCATGAGCATGAGCTGGGAGACCCTGGGGGCCGTGACTTGGACTCAGCTGCAGTGAAATCCATCCTCACTATAAGAGGCTCTGGTGAAAACCTGCTAGCTCTTAGACTCTGCAACCTGGGGAATCTTTTGCTCTAGCTCCCTGTTCGATCCGTGTCAGTGCTCAGTTGGAGCTGCTTTCCTGAACCACTCAGAGCTCAGTAATCAGCCTTAGGGTCTCACTAGCTTAGCGGTGCGCTCCTGATCCCAGCGGTGTGCATCTGTCACCTGGCCTCAGGTGACCTGACAGTTTGCTCGGACTATGGACCTGGCTGATGTGCTTCTACCTGCCGATGATCAGCTGCAGGGCATAGTCCGCAGACTCGAGACCCAGAAATATAATCAGACCCAAGTGATGCGATTGCTACATTGTATGAACAGAAGATCCGCATTTCCTCCCCTGACAGGACCGAGAGCTGTGTGTTTACACACACAGCTCCCGGTCCCCGCTCTGTAACGAGCAATCGCAGGTGCCCGGCGGCGATCGAGCCCGCCGGACACACGCATGGGAGTCGGGGGCGAGCGGGGGGCGTGCGCGCGTGCCTCCGGCGGCGCGCAGGCGCCCCTAGTGGCCGCTGAAAGAGCCGCCGTATAGCTACGGGCTCTCGCCCAGGAGAGCCGACCTGCCGCCGTATAATGACGGTGGCTGGTCGGCTAGTAGTTAAGAGGGTATTTGACGTTCCTACACACTCCACGTCTGCTGCCAAATGCCTGATTACACCATTGAGTTTCGTACTCTGGCAGAGGTTGCTTGGAATAATGAGGTCCTCGTGGCTGTTTTTTCTTATGGTCTCTCGAATCACATCAAAGATGAGATAGCAGCCCGAGACATACCCACAGAGCTGGAGAAGTTTATCACGTTTGCGATCCTCATTGACTCCAGACTCAGAGAGAGACCCTCCTTTAAGAAGCGATTGCGGAAGCCTTCTGTACGTTTGGCTCCGAGCTTTGCAGTCCCACCCTTGCCTCCCTCACCTCCCATACCTCCTGGTACCAAGTCTGCCAATGAGGTAGAACCCATGCAATTGAGCTACACACGTCTCTCTACGGATTAGAGGGCCTTTAGGAGGAGGGAGAGATTGTGCCTTTATGCCAGGCAGGTCACTTTTTAAAGTCTTGTCCTACCCGTCAGGGAAACGCTTGCACCTGAGGTCCTGTAGGGGACAGACCTTAGGTGTTATTGTTATGTGCCCAGTTATCCAGAAGGATAAGCCCATGGTACCGGTTACCCTTTCTTGGTCCAAGTCGTCCATCGATATACTGGCTCTAATGGACTCTGGGCTGCCGGCCTGTTCATAGATGGTGCCTTTGTGTCCAAACCCTTGATTCCGCTGCAGTTGCGTGCCACTCCACTTGCCATATAGGCTATTGATGGGAGACCTCTACAGCATGGGTGCCCAACTGCTGGCCCGCGGGCCACATGTGGCCCGCGGCGCCCTCCCAAGTGGCCCGCCATGTCTTGCCCAGATCGCGGGTTACTGACCCGCCATCTCCGAGCATTAGTGAATGGGGTCATGTGCATGTGGCTGGCCATTCCGTGATCGCGGCGAGGCTGGCCTATCAGTGATCACGCCTGTCACTTCAGCCAATCAGGTGACAGGTAACCAGACCCAGCGCACCTGATTGGCTGAGAGGCGGGTCAGTGTTAGGGAAGTGATTTATTTGCTTCCCTAACACAGCACTGTGCAAACAGCGAACGTATAGCGTTGCACCCGTTGTTTACCAATTTGGAAGCCTATTAGAGCCCATGGCTCTAATCAGGATGCCTATTAGAGCCAACGGCTCAAATCAGGCACTTCCAAAAACACCCCTGCCGCTGTAATTCAGATGCCCAGAGCCCAACAAGGGGTCGGACACCTGAATCGGGGGCGGCAGCGGCGAAAATAGATAGATTCATGCATAGCATGAATCTATCTATTCGAGACTGATGGGTGCAGGAGAGAGGGGGCGGCGCTCCTGCGCCCTCTATGGACACACCGCCACTGCTTGGATCCGTTCTCCTCCTGAGAAACCTTGTAACCGCTGCTTTGTTCCTCTGAGTCTCTGTACTGCTGTGCTCCAGACTTACCATTCTCCCAAGGCTGCTGGCCACCCAGGGAAGAGCAGGTAAGTATAACCTCTTTTTTATTTTGGGGAATAAAATGGCCTTTACAACTACTTTAAATAAAAATGTAATGAAATGTTTGTTGAGTTTATGCATGTGGCCTTCTGATCCTTTGGAAAGGGCGTAATGGTGTCCATAAATGGCCAGATGTGCCAAAGCAACAATTTACAGTGGCGATAAAGGTAGGCCCACAGTTTCTGTTTGGGTCTTTATGCCAAGCCCACATCTCAGTAAAGTCTCATTAAGACTGTAAGGCTTTGGTTGAATGGAAAAGGGGGCATATATTGAAGAATGAAAAATTACGTATCTAAGTCTTATGCCACGTACACACGATAATTTTTCGGCATGAAAAAAAACGAAGTTTTTCGGCATGTAGAAAAAACAAAGTTTTTCCAACTTTATAATTAAAACGACGTTGCCCACACACCATCGTTTTTTAAAAATGCTCTAGCAAAGCGCGGTGACGTACAACACGTACGACGGTGGAATTCCTCCACCGGGGTTCCCACAGATTTTGCAGTCAACAGGTCTGCAATCGTAATGGTGGTTATAAATGTAATCTCTGTCTCCAGTGCGTCATCTGTCTTGTGGGTGGTCTGATTCGCCCCAGAAGTCAGGCAGATAAAACTTCTAGTACCATTCCAGCACCAAGATAACCAGGATCCAGATGAGTTCACAGAAATGGTGTAAGTCTTTCAGCATCTAGAGAATGCTTGTGTGCCCTTCATGGGTGTCAGAAGGGTAAAATGCGGGCCCTTGACCTTTCTCTGCATGTTGATCAGGTGAGAATTGTGCAGGAATGCTGCCTGTTGCAGGTTCCCCAGGGAAGATTCAAGGTGATCTTCCATCTTTTCCACCACTAGCTTTTCTCAGGCTATATTCTGTTAAACGTCAGGAGAAGAAGAAGTATTGTGTGTTACCCCAGCACAATAGTCTGAATAGCCCCCAGCCAGGAAAACAACAAGGTGTCTTTTTATGAAACTGCGGTAAAATACCGCTATTCAGTTCTCAGGCATGGGATTATATGCAGGATGCCTGGACACACCAATGAATTGAGACCACACCAACATTTTTTTTTATTAATTAAATAAATACTCAGGACCAACTTTATTAAATAACCTTACTAAAAACACAATTTTTTTATTTATTTTTTGGAATAAAATATGGCCGCGGCATAACTATTGGTTTATTTGAAATGATCATTAAAATATTACCATTACCTATTACAACTTATATAATCAACTGTACCAAATAAAAATTACAGCTCAGCCACTAAGACTCAAACTGCATGAATTTCCTTAAATTATTCCAACCACTATCCCCTTTTGCCAACCTGCAAAATGGATTTACCATAGCTATACCGCGACAAGGGAAGGGGGGGGGGGCGGGGAGATCCGCTGTTGGTTCTCCCCTGAAAATGGCTGGCCCCGATCCAACAGAACCAGCTCCTTAAATAGGGATTTTTCAAGAGCTGGAAAATTCTGGAACGTCAGATGACCCTAACTGACCTATCCTGAGCCCCTAAACTTTCAATTTTACCCCAGCAACCGAAGTGCCTAAACCAACCCTGACCTTTCCCGCTCAAAAAAACTTTTGACCTATCACAACATCACATTTCACCCCTAGCAACTCACTGCTCTAACCAATCCCCATTATTCCCGCCTAAAAGACCCAGGGGAACCTTGAAAATGTCCCCTGCCAAGAATCCCATGAGGAAAAGGGGGGCTGAAAACAGCCTAATCCCCCTTTTCCCCCTATTCTCAGGGGAGATCGCTCTCCTCTGAGTGCCTGTTTATGAAACTCTGTAGATCGCTCCTCATCTCAACATGAGAAGCGAGCTACAAACAGCAGGAACTCCTAAAAACAGCTCCTCTCACTGTAATCTCGCGTGATGTAGCAGGATTACAGAATGAGGAAGTGTAAAATACAAAAGTTGAACATAAATCAGCACACATTATACACCACATATTAATAAAATAATAAAGTTAAATTCCCTCTACACAATCTACATTAACCTAATTATTAAAAAACATTGTTTTTATCAATATTTAAATATCATACATGTGCCTATTTAAATGTGAATGGTGTATAGTAAATGAATGGAATCCACATCTAATTTAGCTATACACCATTGATATAAATGAAAAATACATTAATAATCATTAAAAATAATTTTATTAATAAAGTATTCAAATATAAACCTGTATAACTGTAATAGAACAGTCCATGGGTAAAAACATATTTTTTTTAATCATAATTTTGTTACTAATAAATTAGAAACTATATAAAAATGACTTTAATAATAACATTTCAATGCAGGTAGAATAATATATATATGTATATGTGTGTGTATGTATGTATATATATATATATATATATATATATATATGTGTACATATATAAATATAAATATATATACACACATACACATACACTATAAATTCCTAACCTGCTAATTTTGGGGTGTGTATTGATGGGGAAGATGTGTTCTGACTGTATGGCTGCTTGTGTGTGAAGCATGGAAGTCAAAAGACTTCCTTCTTCTTCCACAATACTCAGCCAGCTTCGGCTTCTCTCTCTGATTCTCCACCTCTAAAATGGTGAATCAGAAAGTGAGAATTCTGACACAGATCGCCAGTGAGGTGCTGAGATCGCACCTTCATAAACTGTCCGTTTCTGTGACAGTCAGTTACAGATTGTGGGGCAGATCCACATACATCTGCGTGGGCGCAGCGTATGTGTGATAGGCTATGCCGCTGTAACTTACTTTTCTTTGAATCCTGAAAGAATTTGCGCCGTAAGTTACGGCGACGTAGTGTATCTCTCGCGGCGTAAGGGCGCAAAATTCAAATTGGGCGGGTAGGGGGCGTGTTTCATTTAAATGAAGCGCGTCCCCGCGCCGAACGAACGTCAAAACTCCCAGGGTGCATTGCTCCAAATGACGTTGCTAGGACGTCATTGTTCTCGACGTGTACGTAAATGGCGTCAGCCCCATTCACGGACGAATTACGCAAACGATGTAAAATTTTCAAAATTATACGCGGGAACGACGGCCATACTTAACATTGAGTACGCCACCAGATAGCAGCTTTAACTATACGCCGGAAAAAGCAGAACGGAAACTACGTAAAAAAATGCGACGGCCGGTCGTACGTTCGCGGATCGTCGGGAAATAGCTAATTTGCATACTCGACGTGGATTACGACGGGAACGCCACCTAGCGGACGCCGAAAAATGTCATCTAAGATCCGAAGGCGTACGAAGACGTACGCCTGTCGGATCTAACCCAGATGCCGTCGTATCTTGTTTTGAGGATTCAAAACAAAGATACAACGCGGGAATTTTGAAATTACGCCGGCTTATCAGTAGATACGCCGGCGTACTTTCTTTGTGGATCTACCCCTCTCACTGTGCTGAGGTAATCAGTGGAGAACATGTTCTCAGCTGATTACCTCAGTTTCATAAACTGTGTATGACCTGAGATCAGCGGTGACTGTGAGACTCGGGATCGCTGCTAATCTCACTTTCATAAAAGGACACCCAAGACTTTTAAAAGGAAGCCCAAGTATTTTTCTCAGCTAATATTTGCTTCAAGACCTACATTTTGCTTTCCACACGTGAAAAAGCTTTGTGAATCGAGTGTTAATACTGCAAGGGAAGACTCCAGTGTTAATAAAACACATTTGATAACACTTGATTTTACACTTTCTGCTTGAAGTATCTGTTAATGCATCAAGGCCTGAATGCTGTTTAATTGCAGGCAATCAGCTTAAAAACAGCTACATTACATATGATTACTGTTTTAACTCTAAAAAGAGTTTTAATTCTGAGCAGAAAATCTTTTGTAAGATCACACTTCTTTTGTTTTCAGATTTGGGCTTTTTGGATCACCTCCATGCTAACTGGACAGAGGTGATGCTACTGTTTTACTGTCTAATAAACAAGCCGAGAGGGGAGTGTTAACATGAAAAACTTAACATGAGTAACTTAGTAAAACATATATTAATTTGAACTGTAGCACTGGCAGGTGACATGGCAAGTGGTATTCCTCATCTGGTAGCAGGCTGCGTGGCAAGTGGCATTCCACATCTGGTGGCAGGCAGCGTGGCAAGTGGCATTCCTCATCTGGTGGCAGGCAGCGTGGCAAGTGGTATTTCTTATCTGGTGGCAGGCAGCGTGGCAAGTGGCATTCCTCATCTGGTGGCACTGGCAGGTGACGTGGCAAGTGGCATTCCTCATCTGGTGGCAGGCAGCGTGGCAAGTGGCATTCCTCATCTGTGGCAGGCAGCGTGGCAAGTGGCATTCTTCATCTGGTGGCAGGCAGCGTGGCATTCCTCATCTGGTGGCAGGCAGCGCGGCATTCCTCATCTGGTGGCAGGCAGTGTGGCAAGTGGCATTTCTCATCTGGTGGCGGGCAGCGTGGCAAGTGACATTCCTCATCTGTTGGCAGGCAACGTGGAAAGGGACAAGCTGCATCTGATGACAGGCAACTTGGCAAGTGACACACTCCGGGCTCCCACTGATTCTGCATTATGATGAGTTGAACTATTTAATTTTACATTAAAATGTAATATAAGAAATAATGGGTTTCAATCATTCTGACACCATACCAACCATGGTGCTGTGATGATTGAAGTGCCAACAGCAGAACACCAGCTATTGCCCCAATAAATTGGCAGCGAAAAATCGCTTACCCTCCCCCCGCATGTGCGTACAACCCCCCAATGCAAATTCCCCCCCTTCCCATATAGGACTCAGAAACATGTTGGCGTTTGGTTTATACATGCATTCTACCATTGCACATTGATTGGTGCTATTTTGTGCTTTGCGGCCACTGACCACTTAATTCTATGTAACATTGTTTAACGTACTACCTTTTATTAAAAAAAATTACTTTGGACACTAATAAATACTTTGGCCCGGATTCAGAAGGGACTTACGACGACGTATCTCCAGATACGCCGTCATAAGTCAAAATGTGCGCCGTCGTATCTATACGCCTATTCAGGAAAGCAGATACGCCTGAATTTTGGCAAGATACGACCGACGTAAGTCTCCTACGCCGTCGCATCTTGGGTGCATATTTACGCTGGCCGCTAGGGGCGCTTCCGTTGATTTATGCGTCGAATATGTAAATGAGCTAGATACGCAGATTCACGAATGTACTTGCGCCCGTCGCAATAAGCTACGCCGTTTACGTAAGGCATACGTCCGGCGTAAGTTTACCCCTCATAAAGCAGGAGTAAGTTATGTTAAGGTATGGACGTCGTTTACGTAAGTCGTACGTGAATGGGGCTGGGCTGGGTTATGTTCACGGCGCATGAATGGCGTATCTTAGGGAGTAAATTCTATTTCCCAAAGACAACCTCTGGATATAATGCTGAACACGTGCACTCAACTTCTTTGGTCGACCATGGCGAGGCCTGTTTTGAGTGGAACCTGTCCTGTTAAACCGCTGTATGGTCTTGGCCACCGTGCTGCAGCTCAGTTTCAGGGTCTCGGCAGTCTTCCTATAGCCTAGGCCATCGTTGTGTAGAGCAACAAGTATTTTTTTCAGACCCTCAGAGAGTTCTTTGCCATGAGGTGCCATGTTGAACTTCCAGTGACCAGTATGAGAAAGTGAGAATGATAACACCACATTTAACACACCTGCTCCCCATTCACACCTGAGACCTTGTAACACTAACGAGTTACATGACACTGGGGAGGGAAAATGGCTAATTGGGCCCAATTTGGAAATTTCCCTTTAGGGGTGTACTCACTTATGTTGCCAGCGGTTTAGAAATTAATGGCTGTGTCTTGAGTTATTTTGGGGGGACAGCAGATTTGCACTGCTATGCAAAGTGTAATTTCTTCAGTGTTGTCACATGAAAAGCTAGACTAAAATATTTACAAAAATGTGAGGGGTGTACTATATATATATATATATATATATATATATATATATATATATATATTTTTTTTTCTCTTAAGAAACTTTTTGGATTATACTATTTTCCATCTGACATCCACTACCGCTCGGAACCCTCTCCCTGGGAACGGTATTCCAAGCTGTATCCGACTATTAGTACCATCTAGGAAGGATTATAAAACAGTCGTGGTTGCTTCAGGGGTTGGGGATTGTCCCATTGTAAGGTAACTCTATAAATGACATATGCATTTATGCACATCTCATCTATTTTTTTTTATATAATATATCTCTATAGATGTATATGTATATATGGTTGGCTGTGCACAGTTCATCCACTCTCAGGCACTGTAATTCCTTTTTTGCCCTTTCCTTTTCCCTTTTTTCCTCTGCTGTGATTTTGCTGCAGATAGTCTGCGACTATGTTCTAATGTGTGTTTTATTTTATAGAAGACATTTACCAAGATTGTTTAAACCTTCCCTGAAGAAGGAGCATATAGGACTCCGAAACATGTTGGCGTTTGGTTTATACATGTATTCTACCATTGTACATTGATTTGTGCTATTTTGTGCTTTGCGGCCACTGACCACTAAATCCTATGTAACACTGTTTAATGTACTACCTTTTATCAACACTTTTTAACTTTTCATACTAATAAATACTTTACAATACTTTTGAATTTATACTTTGTCCAACACTCTTGGAACCTTAAAAGTCCCACCTGCTTCTAGGGGAGTTTTCTTCCCACTGGAGATTTTGTATAATTCAGTTATCTGAGGTAATTGAGATGACTCCGAAGAAGAAAGATGCCAATGTTTCAAAATATGGGAAAAAGATTTGACCCCATTTAACAACAAAGGTCATGTACATATTTAACATTTTTGTCGTGCCACCAAATGAAACTCTCAAGAAACGTTGAAAGCAGGGGGGCTACACAGGGTTGTTCAGAATTTGCCAAAGGGGGAAGGTGAGAGAAAATCAGTCAATAAACCTTATATAAAATGTAGCATTCATTACCCAGTGAATGTGTGTTAACCCTTTATCATCCAGTCCCCACTGCATGCATTTACAGTGGACATTATAGCGATATCCATCTCATGTATTTTCTGACCCCTGTTCTTCCTCTGTCATAAAAAAGGCGGCTGATCTGTGCTTTTACTGCCTATCTACCCGAACTGTCAGTATACAGCTGGACAGGGCTGTGCATATGCCGCAGCTGTGAGGCTTTGCTTTGTGGCAATTTTAACTCAGGACAGAGTTTGACAGGCAATACCGCCACTCACTCTTCCCGATCGTGTTTAATAGGGCTGCAGTGCAAAATTGACATTTAGCAATTAAAAAATCAAAGAAAAACAAAAAACAAGCTTTAGAAGGCAGTAATATTACCGTATTTATCGCGGTATAACGCACTCCCGCGTATACCGCGCACCCCTAAAGTTGCCCCCGAAATTCCTGTAAAAAAAAATGTTATATGATTTTATTACTTACAGTTTTGGTGTCTTCCCAGCGTCCATCGTCCGGTCTGGCGTCCGTCTGCGGCCTCGATGGTGTCCTCCCGGCTTCTCCAGCGCGCGCCTCAAGTCGAGTCCCCGCGCTCAGTTCGAATGCCTCCGCCGACATATACCGAGTGCAGTACACTCAGGTACATTCGGCAAGGCTTGGCTTAGCTCGCGCTCTGTGACGTTTATGCGTGAGCACGAGCAAAGCCGAGCCTGGCCGAATGTACCCGAGTGTACTGCACTCGGTATATGTCGGCGCAGGAATTCAAACTGAGCGCGGGAAGCGGCTATCGGCGTATATCGCGCACCCACGATTTTCCCCTTATTTTAAGGGGAAAATAGTGCGCGATATACGCCGATAAATACGGTACTTTTCAAAGGGCAGAAAGAACTGCTACATGTCTTAAAAATCCCTAAAGCACCAAATATTACATTAAATATACAAATAAGTTTGTAGACTAGTGACACTTACGCATTAAACATCCATGTATGTTACTGAAACTTTTTTTTAAACTAATAAATACCTACTCATTTAAAGTTAAATCTTAATTCCAATGGTAATTTTTACATAGTTACATTGGTGCAGTTTGGGGACGGGACACTTCTTGTGAAGGTAAAGGTAAATGTTTCGAGCATGACACAGATGGAAAAAAAGTAACTTTAGATGCGATTTATAGAGTAATTCCACTTTCATAGGAAAAAATATCACCAAAAATTTGCATATACATTTGCTAAACAAACCATATTGTATGTTACGCAGCGCTTTACATATTGTACATTCACATCAGTCCCTACCCTCAAGGAGCCTACAACCTAAGGCCCCTAACCAGGGGTGGACTGACAACTCATGGGGCCCCCGGGCAATAGTAGATTATGGGGCCCCCAGGCAATAGATTATGGGGCCACACAGTATACACACACACACAGTATACATACACAGTATATACACACAGACACACAATATACACACACAGTATACACACATAGTATACATACACACAGAATACACATACACTCACTGAAAGGGTACTGGAGAGGTAGGGCAGCTATAATCTTGGGATTTAAAAAAAAACACTGATTTTTACATACTGTTCCTGGTTTTACTGAGGCTGACAACCCTGATGGGGCCCCCTAGTGGCAGTGCCCGAGAGCCCGAATGGTCAGTCCGCCCCTGCCCCTAACACACATTCATAAATATACCTGGGCCAATTTAGACAGGATCTGATAAACCTACCAGCATGTCTTTTGAGGGTGGAAGGAAACCGGAGTCCTGGAGGAAACCCACGCAATTTTTTTTGTTGCTAGGTGAAAGTGCTAACCACTTCACCACTGTGCTGCCCATGAATTCTCCCCTACCACCTAGGTCCTGCCACGTGTGGTAAACAAGTACTGAAAAGTTATAAAAATAGAATGTTTATGGCCTCCACAGTACTTACTGTTGGTTAATGTACATTTTTAGCATTTACATAAAATCTGTTAGTGGGATAAGACAAAAAAAACAAGTTTTATTTTATTGTCTGGACCATCTGTACATTTTTGAAAATTCAATTGATCCATAACACTGAATACTGACCACTTGCAAAGTCTGAAATTCAATCAGTGAATTTATGCAAAAAGATTAACAAAAAATAACTAGATGATCAGGTTCAATTGATACATTTTACCGATACAAGTTGTTCCTTTTTTTTTTTTTTAAGCAGACGCCATTTTATGTTTAGCCAGCAAGTGGCAGCATAGCTACAATTTAGAATTTTGTTCTCTTTCCCTTACACATTTAATTTTGTTCTCTTTCCTACCATGTAAACACATGTAACATAATAAGAAACTATTATGTCAGCCACGGCAGTTTCCGTATTTTCTTTTATTGCAGTGAACACTAAAATGGCACAGGTTTTATGCCGCGTACACACGATCATTGTTTGGGTTGTAAAAAACGATGTTTTTTTTAATGTCATTAAAAACGGGCTTCAGAGCATTTTTCAGGTTCTGAAAAATGGCCATTTTTATTTTTCGAACATGCTCTATTTTTTCACGACGTTTTAAACGTTGTCGTTTTTCGGGTTGTAAAAAATGGTCGTGTGTGGGCTTTAACGACGTGAAAAATCCACGCATGCTCAGAAGCAAGTTATGAGATAGGAGCGCTCGTTCTGGTAAAACTACCGTTCGTAATGGAGTAAGCACATTCATCACGTTGTAACAGACAGAAAAGCGCGAATCGTCTTTTACTAACACAAAATCAGCTAAAGCAGCCCAAAGGGTGGCGTCATACGCATGGAACTTCCCCTTTATAGTGCCGTCGTACGTGTTGTACGTCACCGCGCTTTGCTAGAGCATTTTTTTTTCATGACCGTGTGTAGGCAAGGCTGTTTTAATGATCAAGTTGAAAAAAAACGTTGTTTTTTTCTAGAGCCTGAAAATTTTTGTTTTTTACAACACGAAAAATGATCGTGTGTACGCAGCATTACACTTTAAAAGGAACATGGGGCCAGATTCAGGTACAATTGCGGCGGCGCAACGTAACCCGTTTACGTTACACCGCCGCAAGTTTTCAGTGAAAGTGCCTGATTCACAAAGCACTTACCTGTAAACTTGCGCGGTGTAACGTAAACCCGTCCGGCGCAAGCCCGCCCAATTTAAATGGGGTGTGTACCATTTAAATTAGGCGCGCACCCGCGCCGGACGTTCTGCGCATGCTCCGTTCGCAATTTTCCCGACGTGCTTTGCGCGAAATTACGGCGGCCCGACGTGTTTGTGAATCGCGACGTGCGTAACGTACTTACGCCGGAAAAAAAAAATTCAAAATCGACGCGGGAACGACGGCCATACTTTAACATGGTGGAGTAATTTTACACCATGTAATAGCACACTTAACTTTGCGACGGGAAAAAAAGACTTGCGCCGACGTAACGAACGCGAAAACCTTTGTGGATCGCCGTAACTGCTAATTTGCATACCCGACGCTGGAAACTAACGCGAACTCCACCCAGCGGCGGCCGAGGTACTGCATCCTAAGATCCGACAGGTGTAATTGACTTACACAGTCGGATCTTAGGGCTATCTATGCGGAACTGATTCTATGAATCAGCCGCATAGATACGACAAGAGATACGACGGTGTATCAGGAGATACGCCGTCGTATCTATTCTGTGAATCTGGCCCTTCATGTTTAGAAAATTAATAAAAAATTTGGTACGTACCAGTCCATGGATTCCAATATTGTCATCCCACAGCCACATCTTACTGCAATGTCCCCGGTAGGGCAGGCATGGCTTTTGAAGTTGGATGTGATGTCTTGATGAATCACAGATCCACACTGTACATGCATTAAATCACGTGGCGCAAGGTGACTAGTCCTGCATTCTCCTGGGACATATGGCATTTTCCAGGAGGCTTCAGGCGGAGAGGGGGACCAAGATGAACAATGTCATTCTCACATAAGCGAGGATTGAGCAAGTGGGAGTGGGTACCGACTAAAAAAACGGTATTTGCCCTTAACCAGAAAAAAAACCTGCAACTCAGTTACAGACAGGGGGAGGGAGAGAATGAGTGGTATTTCTCTTCTTGAGTGAAGTTTCACGGTCCCCCTCCAGAACACACTGGTCAGCACTCTCAGTCATTGGCTAAGAGCGCTGATAGGAAGCTGATCAGCAGACCTTCTATGGTCATGCCCCTTCGACAGAAGCCAGGTGTTCAGCCAACTTCTGTCTAACCGCCTGTCGTAGACACGGTCCAAATGTCGGCCATTTTCTATTGAGCCAGCCGATACTGCCCAATATTCAGTCCATGTGTACAGGGCTTTAAGACAATCATAATCTTTTAGATTGTAAACTGTCACAAGCTGGGTCCTCCTAATCCTCTTGTATTAAATTGTATTAATATATATATATACAGTGATGAAAATAAGTATTTGAACACCCTGCTATTTTGCAAGTTCTCCCACTTGGAAATAATGGAGGGGTCTGAAATTGTTATCGTAGGTGCATGTCCACTGTGAGAGACATAATCTTAAAAAAAAAAAATCCAGAAATCACAATGTATGATTTTTTTAACTATTTATTTGTATGATACAGCTGCAAATAAGTATTTGAACACCTGAGAAAATCAATGTTAATATTTGGTACAGTAGCCTTTGTTTGCAATTACAGAGGTCAAACGTTTCTTGTAGTTTTTCACCAGGTTTGCACACACTGGAGGAGGGATTTTGGCCCACTCCTCCACACAGATCTTCTCTAGATCAGTCAGGTTTCTGGGCTGTCGCTGAGAAACACAGAGTTTGAGCTCCCTCCAAAGATTCTCTATTGGGTTTATGTCTGGAGACTGGCTAGGCCACGCCAGAACCTTGATATGCTTCTTACAGAGCCACTCCTTGGTTATCCTGGCTGTGTGCTTCGGGTCATTGTCATGTTGGAAGACCCAGCCTCGACCCATCTTCAAAGCTCTAACTGAGGGAAGGAGGTTGTTGCCCAAAATCTCGCAATACATGGCCCCCCGGTCATCCTCTCCTTAATACAGTGCAGTCGCCCTGTCCCATGTGCAGAAAAACACCCCCAAAGCATGATGCTACCACCCCCATGCTTCACAGTAGGGATGGTGTTCTTGGGATGGTACTCATCATTCTTCTTCCTCCAAACACGGTTAGTGGAATTATTACCAAAAAGTTCTATTTTGGTCTCATCTGACCACATGACTTTCTCCCATGACTCCTCTGGATCATCCAAATGGTCATTGGCAAACTTAGACGGGCCTTGACATGTGCTGGTTTAAGCAGGGGAACCTTCCGTGCCATGCATGATTTCAAACCATGACGTCTTAGTGTATTACCAACAGTAACCTTGGAAACGGTGGTCCCAGCTCTTTTCAGGTCATTGACCAGCTCCTCCCGTGTAGTCCTGGGCTGATTTCTCACCTTTCTTAAGATCATTGAGACCCCACGAGGTGAGATTTTGCATGGAGCCCCAGTCCGAGGGAGATTGACAGTCATGTTTAGCTTCTTCCATTTTCTAATGATTGCTCCAACAGTGGACCTTTTTTCACCAAGCTGCTTGGCAATTTCCCCGTAGCCCTTTCCAGCCTTGTGGAGGTGTACAATTTTGTCTCTAGTGTCTTTGGACAGCTCTTTGGTCTTGGCCATGTTAGTAGTTGGATTCTTACTGATTGTATGGGGTGGACAGGTGTCTTTATGCAGCTAATGACCTCAAACAGGTGCATCTAATTTAGGATAATAAATGGAGTGGAGGTGGACATTTTAAAGGCAGACTAACAGGTCTTTGAGGGTCAGAATTCTAGCTGATAGACAGGTGTTCAAATACTTATTTGCAGCTGTATCATACAAATAAATAGTTAAAAAATCATAAATTGTGATTTCTGGATTTTTTTTTTTGATTATGTCTCTCACAGTGGACATGCACCTACGATGACAATTTCAGACCCCCTCCATGATTTCCAAGTGGGAGAACTTGCAAAATAGCAGGGTGTTCAAATACTTATTTTCCGCACTGTATATATATATATATATATATATATATATATATATATATATATATATATATATATATATATAAAGTTGCACTACTAAGTGAGAAAAATTGATATATGAGGAAGCAGCTAGCATTGACAATATTGACATATGTGAGTAAAATGGAGAATAAAAATGCAGTGCTAAGGGGTGAGTGACAACCAATAAGTGTAACTAAAGGCAGGGGCGGACTCACCATACGGGCACTCGGGCACTGCCGAGGGCCCCATGCCACTAGGGGGCCCTAGCAGGGTTGCCAGCCTCAGTAAAACCAGGGACAGTATGCAAAAATCTGTGGTTTAAAAAAAAATCCCAAGATTATAGCTGCCCCGCCTCTCCAGTACCTTTTCAGTGTGTGTATGTGTATTCTGTGTGTATGTATACTGTGTGTGTATATTGTGTGTCTATACTGTGTATGTGTATACGTGTGTGGCCCCATAATCTATTGCCTGGGGGCCCCATAATCTCCTATTGCCCGGGGGCCCCATAATCTCCTATTGCCCGGGGGCCCCATGAGTGGTCAGTTCGCCCCTGACTAAAGGTAATTGAAAACAGCATCTGAAATTAACAGAATAAATGGCGTGATTTTAAATGAGTCAGAAAAATGACACAATGTGAATCCCATAAAAGTGCAACAATGAATGATTTATAAAAAAAAATTCCATATAATGATTAGACTTGCATGGATGGATGATCAACAGAATAAACTCCAATATAGATAAGTTCATGTAAACGAGTACCAATCTTGTAGTTCGCCACTGTGATGAAATATTGAAACACTTGTAGATGCAAGAAGTGATCAGCGAAACGGAAACCGGGACAGTGACTCCAGCACCAGGGAGGGGGGGAATGAATACGCTTACCCCCGTGTCATGAACACAACGCCCGCGGCGGTGGGTCAAATGAGCAACGACAGATCCTCTCTGGCAGGTGGAAGTGGTGCAGGGATATGCAATTAGCGGACCCTCCAGCTGTTGCAAAACTACATTTCCCATCATGCCTCTGGGTGTCCTGCTTGTGGCTGTCAGAGTCTTGCTATTCCACATGGGATTTGTAGTTCTGCAACAGCTGGAGGTCCGCTAATTGCACATCCCTGGCGTAGTGTATAGGGTCAAAGCAGGCTATGTACCCGACATGTTTCGCAATAGTGTGCATCAACTGGGCCCCAGTTGAAGCACACTAGTGCGAAACATGTCGGGTACATAGCCTGCTTTGGCCCTATACACTACGCCTTATGAATTTTTTTTTTATGTGATCACCATTTACAAGCTTTTTTTATGATGCCTGTATCGCCTTGATTTTATTGTAATAAAGAAGCCTTTTTTTTCATTATACCTCCAGATTTACCTGCACTGTGGAGCATTTTTCTGTCTTTTTTTATGGTGTTTACTCCCACTTGGAAGCCCAAGTTTGGTTGCACTGTGGTCTGTGTGGCTACAACTTTTAACCCTTGCCTGCAGGACGTGGACATCAGGGACTATTCCGTTCATAGATTTCCAGTCAGTTCACCTGCCAGAGAGGATCTGTCGTTGCTTGTTTGACTACCGCCGCCGGCCGTGTGTGTTCATGTAGCGTATTCATTCCCCCCCTCCCTGTGCTGGAGTCACTGTTCCAGGTGCGTCGTTCGCTGATCACTTCTTGCATCTACAAGTGTTTCAATATTTCATCACAGTGGCGAACTACAAGATTGTTACTCGTTTACATGAACTTATCTATATTGAATGTGTATTCTGTTGATCATCCATCCATGCTAAGTCTAATCAATATATGGACAATTTTTTTTATAGATTATCCATTGTTGCACTTTTATGGGATTCACATTGTGTCAATTTTTTCTGACTGATTTAATATCACGCCATTATTCTGTTAATTTCAGATGCTGTTTTCAATTACCTTTAGTTACACTTATTGAAATAATATACAATCCATTCGATCTGTTCAAGGTCAAAATATTGTGGACAATGGTAAGTGAGAAACTTTCTGCTATTCTGATTGATAAAGTTGAGCTGTTTAAGAAAACCTGGTACCCTTGAATAACTACATATCTGTAGGTAAATTAATGACCTATCTTGTGTTCTGAACTCATGGCGCAGACAGGCTAGAAGTCCAATTAAGATGCACTTCTTTCTATCGTATTCTTTCTTGTCTTTCTCTTTACATATATCTTTGTTATATCCAAAGATGTAATGTATGCCAATGTGTTGCTCTGGACGTGGTGTTTATAACAGCACAATGTTGAATGCGGGGAACATCCCCAAGGTAATAGATATGCTTACTAGCAGACCCCATGTAAGAAGTTTAGGCACTAATGCCAGAAGACTTTGTGAATGTCTGCATGTAACATTGTGCACAAACATTTATAATAGTGTTTGAACCACTTTGCAGCTTTTCTTTATATAAAACAACTTTATCTGGTGGGTTCTCTACCAACGGTCATAGGTGACATATGCATGCCTACAAATATATCCACCCTTTCCAAAAAATAATTCTGGGCATTGACACCTGCCTGGACTGCTGATAAATCTTCCAAATGTTTCCATCACTAGAAGAAGCAGATGGACATATAGTGACAGAGATCACCACATGATGTAAATGGTTTTGGCACAGTTAGATAATTACACATTGTGACCAAGAGGAATCTGCAGACCAGAATTACATGTGTAGAATATGCACATTTCTGCCTATTCTCTACTTCTTGGATAATTGAGCAGAGGTAAATTGTACACAGCTTTAACCAGGTACAGGCTATAAAGAAATAGGTAAATTAAAGGATATGTGCAATATTGAATTCAGGTCTAAACCTAGCAACCACATGCTCCTTTGCATTTCATAGCCTGAGAAATATATTTCCTTTATGCTTGATATAAAAAAATACTGTATTAATGCTGTAAATACAATTTTTTTCAGTGATTTTAGTGTAGCTGCAAACCATGCATGATTATTTATAAATTGCACAAACACTGCTAAGCAATCTTTATTAAAAACATGTTACTGAAAAGTCCCATGTTCAACTGTTGTCATCATATATCACCAGCAAGGCCAGGAGACTATTAAAAGCGCAGAAATAGATCTGGAGCATGACTTTGGAAAAAGGCCACTGTGAGGGCCAAATGCCGAGAAGAGATATTAATTGTCAAGAAGTATACTAAACATGGATCAAAAAGTAGATGACAAATTGCTAACATAGAGTACAAAGTATATAAACAAGAAGACAGAACTCACTTTGGCTGCGTTGATGTCCACATTACTTCTCATAGTGTCATTTAACCACCCTAGCTCATGGCGCACAAAAAAAAACAAAATTTCCAAGATGTATTTACAATCCAGCTGGGGTAGATGGGTGGAAATTACAGTGTTTTTGAGTTATATTTATTGCTCTGTGATTTGTGTGTGTACATTATAACAAATATAATTAAAAGAAAAACATTTGCTTACTTACATTCTTATTTCCTTCATTGAGATCTATGTACAGTTAGCTGTGTTATTATTATTTTTTTTTTATTACATGACCTCCAGAGAATTGACCCAGGCCAATTTTTTGCTATATAGCACTGTAATACCACTTGCCCACTGGGCACTTAAAACCCCTTCCTAACCAGACCAAATCAGTGACATCACGGTGACATTATTACAGTAATCAGTGATAATATTATACACAGTCACTGTAGTAATGAAAAAAATGGAAAGAAACTGCACTAAAATACCAAAAAGAAGAGGGGTAAAGAGGGAAAAAAAAGACCTGCAACGTGGTCACAGTCTAATCCCTCCAGGGAAATAAACATAAGAAAAATATAAATCGCGCTACCTCAACCACCCTTCTTGCCAGACACAAACGTATGCAAGTAGGTGATCTATAGTGATATAAGTGAAAGGCTGGCTGTGCAATGTCAGGAGCGACCTATATTGGCCACTAGGGTGGCAGCATGCAGCCACCTCAAAATCCCCACAACAATGATAGTGATGGTGATTTTACAAGTAAATGAACAAAAAAAAAAACCTTTGATCAAAAGACATTAACCTAAATATAAACTTTGGCTCTCCATCTGGCAGAACTTACTAGGTTGGACCTCTACCGCAACAAGCAGAGATTCTTCGAACAAGGGGACCGTAATGGTCGCCTCCTAGCAATGTTAGCACAACATGACCTACCCCTGACGGTGATACCCAGCGTGGTGTCCCCTTCGGGCGAGTCGGTCTCCTCTCTCCCGGACATACTAGATGTATTTCGGCAATACTATGGCTCCCTCTATACCTCCGTGTTGCCCTCGGATTTCAGGCCACAGGACTTGGCGCCTTGGCTGGACCCCCTGGCACTCGGCTGGCTTTCTGATGCCGAGAGAGAATCTTTAGTGAGGCCCATTACCCCAGAGGAGGTTGTGAAGGCCATTGGATCCTTCTCTGCTGGAAAATCCCCAGGCCCAGACGGCCTCCCAATAGAATTCTACAAAGCACACGGGGATCTACTTGCTCCCAAACTAGCCCAGCTTTACTCGCACTGTCTGGCGGAGGGCACCCTTCCCACATCGATGAGCCACGCACACATAATTCTAATCCATAAAGCCCCTAAGGACCCCACTTCCTGCGCCTCTTATAGGCCTATCGCCCTGCTTAACGCGGACTTCAAAATTCTCACCAAACTGCTGACTACGAGACTACAGCCCCTGTTGCCGTCTATAATTGAGACTGACCAGACTGGTTTTATGGCTAATAGAGCCACTGATGTCAACCTACGACGCCTGTTTACCAACATACACGCACAACATCTCAATGAAGGTTCCCGTGTGGTGGCCTCCTTGGACATAGAGAAGGCCTTCGACACTGTAGAATGGCCTTTTCTGTGGGAGGTCCTCCGTAGAATGGGGTTCCCCATGATATTTATCGCATGGTTACAGACACTATATAAGCATCCTACGTCAGCTGTCAAGCTTGGGGGGGGTCTGTCGCGGCCCTTCCCTCTGTCCAGGGGCACACGGCAGGGTTGCCCTCTCTCTCCGGCCCTCTTCGCCATCGCGATGGAGCCGCTGGCGGAGGCCCTACACACCTCCCTGCACATCAAGGGCCTGCGCGTCGGCTGGCTGGAGGAGAGGGTCGCCCTGTATGCAGACGACCTCCTTCTCTTCCTAAATGATGCAGACTCTTCGCTCATGGGGGCACTACAGATCCTGAACTCCTTCTCCGCTGTCACGGGCCTCAGGGTTAACTGGTCTAAATCTCTTTTGTTCCCTATAGACCCCGCAGCCCGCACCACCGCCCCCTCCGATATACCCCTACAATGGGTTGAGAGCTTCAAATACCTTGGAGTGGTAGTCTCGAGGCAGGCTTCAGATTTTTTGCCCCTAAATCTATCCCCTGTGGTTCAGGAGACACGGCTGAAACTGAAGGCATGGGAGTCTCTTCCCTTATCATTGCTCGGTCGGATAAATCTCATAAAAATGAAAATCCTGCCCAAATTTATTTACCTACTCCGCCAGTCTCCGCAGTGGATTCCTAAATCCTTTTTCACCTGGCTGCATAGCCTCTTCGCCTCCTTTATCTGGGGAACCCAGTCCCCCAGGTATGGATGGTCTACGTTAACACGCCCGTCCTCCCAGGGAGGGCTGGCGTGCCCTGACCTACATAAATACTTCCTGGCCGCCCAACTAGTTACAGCAGCCTGGTGGCTTACTCCCGATACGACAAACCCCGCCACCATGGTTGAGGCGGCGGTGGTAAAATTGTTAGAAGCGCTGAAATTTTTGCTTTTTCGCGGCCCCAAGGCCCCGTACTCATTGCCCCCTCCATGCGCACCACGCTTCGTGCTTGGGGGGCGGGACTTAGAATTGAAAGATACCCTAAAAATGCACTCTCTCCAGCTGCCCCCTTGTGGTTGAACCCCACCATTGAGCACATTTACAAATTTCCTGAACCCTACGCTTGGACCAAATTTGGTGTTAAAACAGTGGCCCAGGTGGTCTCCAACCAATCTCTGGCCCCACTCCCCAAACTGATTTCGGACTTTAACATCCCGCAGAGTTATTTTTTTAGATATTTACAACTCTCCCATGCCTTTGGTCGCCAATTCTCCAGTTCTCCCCTTCAGTTCGTTCAGTCCTCATTAGAGACCCTCCTCAGGTCGGGGTGTACAGACAAACCCACCTCGCGACTGTACTCCCACTTAATAATTACCTCCCTCCCTACTCTGGAAAACCTCAGAAACAAATGGCTACATGACATTCCTGACTTTGACAATGACGATTGGGATGACATGTGGGACTTCCCTTTCAGATCCCTGGTCTCCCTGAGAGACCGACTAATACAGTTCAAGATGGCTCACTGCGCATACTTTACCCCACACAGGTTGCACAAAATGAACCCCGCCTCCCCCCCGGGGTGCTGGCGTTGTGGTACAGTCCCAGGTGATTTTACCCACATTTTTTGGACCTGCCCAGCCATCGTTAATTACTGGAAGGAGATACTAAGGGTCATTACGCAGATCACCACTATATCGCTTCAACCCTCCATAGCAGTGTGTTTATTAGGTCTGATAGAACAACTGATTCCCACTGTGGCAGGTCGCACCCTGGTCGGGTTGCTTCTCTTTTATGCCCGCAAGGCCATAGCCCTTAGCTGGCGTAAACCTACTCCTCCTCCTCTCTCCCTGTGGAAGCAATTGGTCAACAACAGCCTGCCTCTTTACAAGGATTGCTATGCTAATAGGGGTTGCCCTCAAAAATATGATAAGGTTTGGTCCAAATGGCTGGCGGATTCTTCCACAGCCGCAGACCCAAGCTCCACTTAATTCTTTGTTCCCTGCTGTTGTATAGGACTCTTCGACTGTAATATTTCATGTGTCTTTGAGCTGCAGGGTTTCCCTTTTTATTATTTTATTTATATCTATATTTATTTTTATTTTTATTTTCTTCCACTCGTGAATGACGGCCCGCTGAGACCTTTGTGATGACTTGAGCTTCCCACCCTCTTTTATGTATTCGGATTGCCTCGTATCATATTTCTGTATGTACCTTAGCCAATTTTTGTCATGACCAATGTTTGTTTTCTTTTTTTGTTGTTGAATGTTTTAAAATTCAATAAACAGATTTAAAAAAAAATATATATATATATAAACTTTGGCTATGAATGAGTTAATAGTCCAAAATATTGACAGCAGAAAGTCCATTAGATAGCAGGTAGTATGTCAAACACCCGTGCATCTGTGCCGCATTACAAATTAGTTATGAGTGTGTCCAAACGAAAAACGGGTCGTCACCCAAGAAGCTCCTGACGTTCCCCCAGTGGATGGGTCAAGAAGCTCCTGACGTTCCCCCAGTGGATGGGTGCCCTGAGAGTTTTGTGTACCCGGCCGGCACATTAGATTCAAGGCAAATTTTAAACTGCATAACTGTAAGTGCAATTTTTATCCTTTTAAAATACATTTCTACACATTTAATGCACTTGTAGAGCTGTCACTGTTTTTTACATGGTGGGCATTGATATTGCTGGAATTTCTTGGAGAACGAGATCCAACAGGACCGCATATCTGAAACTGCGAGATTGGGACCTATTATATGCTGTTTCTGATCCCCTGTCATAAGGGATCATGGGAATTCGGTAAGAGGCCAATCTATAAGTCTGGTGAGGAGATATCACGTTTTTCGTTTGGACATGTTCATAACTAATTTGTAATGCGGCACAGATGCACGGGCTGTTTGACATACTACCTGCTATCTAATGGACCTTTCTTGCTGTCAATATTTTGAACTATTAACTCATTCATAGACAAAGTTTATATTTAGTTGTCTTTTGATCAAAGTGTTTTTTTTTTGTTTTTTGTTCATTTACTTGTAAAATCACCATCACTATCATTGTTGTGGGATTTTGAGGTGGCTGCATGCTGCACCCTAGTGGCCAATATAGGTCGCTCCTGACATAGCAGCCAGCCTTTCACTTATATCACTATAGATCACCCACTTGCATACGTTTGTGTCTGGCAAGAAGGGTGGTTGAGGTAGCGCGATTTATATTTTTCTTATATTTCACTGTAGTAATGACACTGGCTGGGAAGGGTTTAACATCTAGGTCGATCTAGAGGTTAAATGTGCTTTTCAGGGATGAGAAACAGAGAGATTGTTCTCTCTGTACAGAGCTCTGTGTTGATTGTCAATACAGAAATATGAGCTGTGATTGTACACAGCTGATCAGCAGATTCCGGCGATGAATCATTGAGTCAGCAAGTGCTAGCGGGAAGGCGCACATGTGCACACCTTAAAGCTGTAAGCAGGTAGCGACGTACGGGTTTGTCACTTTGCCTGTGCAGGCTGCCAGTCCACAGCACATTGCAGGAGGGCAGTCCGCAAGTGGTTAGAGAGGAACTTCAGTTCCTGTAATGCTGGCCCTGCCATATTTGAAAGTCCGTACCTGCAGATATATGCTACCATTAATTTACAGTGGGAGGGTCTCTACTACACATGCACGAGGCACCGCTATGCTCTCCTACTGGCCTGGTGGCAGGGAGGGAGAAGGAGGGTGACGAGCTGCTAACGTAATGCGTCTTGGCCCGGTCTCCCGGAAAAGGGGAGTGGATACCGGTCAAATACAGGTATCCACTCCCCCCCGAAAGGTGTCAAATGTGGCACCGGAGTCCATAATGGGAATAGTATTAACATAGCCCCAAAAGAATCCCAATGGCTTAGAATTGATATGTAACAGAAACATTTAGATACAATAAAGGCAAATAAAGCACCTGGACCAGATGGATTACATCCACATGTCCTCTAAGAGTTAAGCACTGTTATTTTCAAAGCCATTGTTTCTAATTTTTATACTTTTTTAAATGACTAGCTCGGTGCCCAAAAGATTGCTGCCCACAGGCTGATGTGGTGCCCATGTTAAAAAAGGATCAAAATCATTACCTAGCAACTACAGACAAGTTAGTTTTACTTCTATAGTTGAGAAGATATTAAGAGAGACCACACAGAAGATGTTTTGGCTAGAAAACAATATTTTATGCAATAGCCAGCATGAATTCACGAAAGACTGAAGTTGTCAAACCAATCTGCTTTCTTTTTTATGAGAAAGTAAGCAAAAACTTACTGGCTGTAAATATAGTATACTTGGATTTTGCTGAAGAGTTTGACACAGTTCCCCACAAATGATGTATGGTGTAAGTTAAAGTCTTTAGGCTTCAAAATTCTATTTCAAAATTTGCAAATAGATAGAAAATTGCCTAAAAGGCTGTGAACGAGAGTAGTGATTAATGAGATCTGGAAAGCCCGGGTCTTTCACCCAATAGGTTATTGTGCTCATTAACACATCTTGTCTCCTAGCTCACGATTGGGGGATGTGTTTATACTTATGTGTATTGTAAGTTGTGAGTGAGGAGACAGCAAGTCTACCTTGAAAGTCATATCTCTAGTCTGAGAAAATGATTAGTAAACTAGCTCATGTTAATTAGGTTTCTGATTAAAGTTTGTATTGTCAGTCCGCTGTATATATTGTGTCATCTCAAATTAAGCAGTTCATGGTGAGCAACCAAATGAGTATTGTCTTGTTTATGGTTCTCAACGGTTGGAATATTGGATATCTAGATTCAGACTGGGAGTTATATGACAAAAGCACTCAAGCGGAGTGTGGGATGTTTCTTTACAATATTGATATGTGTAAAGTTATGCACTTGGGGGCTAAAAACATGCATGCATCATAAATAAGTGGTGGTGACTGCGCTGTGTAACTGAACAAAAAGGGGGGGCAGTGTGACGGATGAGCACACTAAATGTGTAAATTGGGTGAAGGTGTAAACTACACAATGGGTAAATCCCTCAAGAAAGGCAATATGTGGTCCAAAAACATCAGAAATATTCTGCAGCAAACATAAAACAAAATATAAGAGCCAAGTGACATTGACCAAAACGTGATAAGAATAGTGACACAATAGATATGTGATATAGCAAAAAACACACAATAAAATATAATAAACAAAACTGAATAGTACAGTGCCTTGCAAAAGTATTCGCCCCCTTGAACTTTGTGACCTTTGCCACATTTCAGGCTTCAAACATTAAGATAATAAAAACTGTTTTTTTGAAGAATAAACAACAAGTGGGACACAAACATGAAGTGGAACAAAATTTATTGGATATTTCAAACTTTTTAACAAATAAAAAACTGAAAAATTGGGCGTGCAAAATTATTCAGCCCCTTTACTTTCAGTGCAGCAAACTCTCTCCAAAGTTCAGTGAGGATCTCTGAATGATCCAATGTTGACCGAAATTATTAATGATGATAAATAGAATCCACCCTGTGTGTAAATCAAGTCTCCGTATAAATGCACCTGCACTGTGATAGTCTCAGGGCCGCGTACACACGTCGATCCATCCAATGAGAATGGTCCGACGGACCGTTTTCATTGGTTCACGCTGAAGCAGACCGATGGTCCTGATGTGCGTACACACCATCAGTTCAAAAACCAAACAGTCACAACGTGGTGACGTAGAACACATGACGTGCTGAAAAAAACGAAGTTCAATGCTTCCAAGCATGCGTTTGACTTGATCTGAATTTCAGGCTGAATTAGACCTGAAACAGACCAAAAAGACTCACAGACTCCAGTGCAAATTTGCACCAGAGCTGCAGCAAACATATGTGAACTGGCTTCATAGAAGACTGGTCACAATCTCCTGCTATTGCGAATTGGATGCGGGGGAATCTGCATCCAATTTGCACTAGTGTGAACCCAGCCTGCAGGATACACTTGGACTTTTAAATGCCATTCAGGCCACATGTAGTAGGCCAAACCGACACCACTTTTATGTGGGTTGGTCTCACTTTATATTCCATTAGGATCCCTTAATGAACTTTGAATGACATCCAGCTACATGCTGGTCCTGGAACACATCCTACCAAAGGATCTTTCCAGGAATTCTGAATAACATTATAATTAACATATAATTACTAATCCTGAACATTAATATGGAGAAGAGGCTTTAATTTTATGAACTTAGTTCATGTAACTGTACCCCTACTGGGGTATACATACCTATGAACATTTTGAATTGCACATTTTTGTCCCCCCTCCCTTTTTGGGGGGGGGGGGGTGCTTACAACAATTTTCCTGCAGCAGCTGTACACTGTACTGATGACACTGGTGTTAACTGAAGGCGAGCAAGGGGTTAAATGAGCCTAATAAGGGTGTAGGCAAGTATAAATGTGCTGCTTTTACTCACACAGGTCTGGCTTTCTGGAATCTAAAGGGTTCAGAGAGAGAAGAACCAGTCATATCCCGTCTATGGGTATAAACAAGACACAGGGCTGTGCTGTGATTGGCTAAAGCCGATCAGCAGATTCAGATGCAAAGTCATTGGACGGAACCTGCTGACAAAATTGAGCTGTAGCAAATCACAACACAGTTCAGCAGGGGGTGCTTGCTTGCTTACACTAAACCCAGAAGAAAGCCTGCAATGTTTATTTACATTGCTGAGCCTGCAGCTGCCACTAGGTCACAGTAAAGCCTTGTACACACGATCGGATTTTCAGACAGGAATTGTGTGATGACAGCCTGTTGGCGGAAAATCTGACCGTTTGTACGCTCCATCAGACAATTGTTGTCAGGCTTTCCTCGCCGACAAATGTTGGATGGCAGGCGTATACATTTTTCACACAACGGTCTGTTGTCAGATTTTCCTATCGTGTGCAAGTCATCAGACAAAATACAAACACGCATGTTCAGAAGCAATACTCACCAAACACGAGATTAGCTGAAATTTCATGTAGTACATCACTGTGTTCGTGTTTGTTGGCCGACAATTGTGTGCAGTTTGTATGCAGGACAAGTTTATGGCACAGGCCTTCGGACAAAAGTCTGATGCTTTGTCTGCACAAAATCCGATCGTGTGTACGAGGCTCTACTGTGACCAAGTGACAAGTAGTTATTACCCCTCTGTAGTTCTCTCTAAACCCTCCTGTAAACCAACAAGTTATCTGATTCAAACATAGCGCCTTGTTCTCTGAGTAGAGCCTGTCCCTTTACCCTTTTCTATGCAACTGTGGCTTTTGATTTTGAAATACCTTGAGGTTTATAGTAATTGTACAGGGAAGCGGGGGGAGTGACCGGAAGATGATGGAGTAGAGACAGACACCCTCTCCACACGCCGCACCACGCTCCTCCACCCGACTACGAGTGAAGGAATCTCCTCTATTTTCCCCCGCTGAGACCCGCTGAGACCACCGAGATCACCGGATAGGAGTTATACACAGTGGGCACCGGCACGGTAGAGACTCTATTCCGATCGGTGCAAAAAAGTCTGGACTCTGTGGCTACTACAGCGCGGCAGATTTAAGCAGGCGCTTGGATTATAAAGCAACCGGACTACGGTGGAAAGGACCTGGGTTATGAGGAGAGGTAAAGCGGCTACTAACCCACCTGGAGAGGAGCTGCGTAGGGCGCCATCGCGGGGTGAACGGTTGCTTAAACCAACGGGTGCACCAGAGCTCAGCAGGCTGACCCATCCATCCCAGCCGGTGATCCAGCGATATTTTCCCTTAACGCGGTCAGTATCAAGCAAACTCCGCGGGCCGGGTCACATGGTAGTGTGACGTCAGGGGAGATACCAGCTGCCACTCTCTCTGTATCCCCAAGTCTGTCGGAGTGTGTGGAGACACACACGCTGCTTATAGGAGGTGGGGAGGTTGGAGAGAGCGGAGGACAGAAAGCTCTGATGGAGCAGAAGGAAAAGCAGAGGGTAAAAGATCTGCCCCAGACACAGCCCTTACAGCTTTTACAGGGAGATCATGAGACGGAACTGAGTGTCTTAAAAGCCATGCTGCTGGCTCTCCCTACAAAGGCAGATATGGAGGCGTTGGTTAAACGTATGGAGGAATCCCATCGTAAAGATCTGGAGGTCGTACGGGAAGAAGTTCAACAGATTACAGATAAGTTGGAAAAAGATGAACTGCTGTTGACTGATTTGGATGCACGGGTTACTGTAATAGAGCAGACATATAAGACAAAAATATCCCAGGTTGACTATATTCAGCTTAGGCTGGAAGAAATTGAGAACCGTGGTAGACGCAGGAATTTAAGGTTTAGGGGGGTCCCAGAAACGGTGGAAAAAGAGAACCTACAGATAACGATAATAGAGATATGTAATCAGTTAGTGGGCTCACCGCCCCCCTCAGGATTTGAGTTCGAGAGGTTACATAGAGCACTGGGCCCCCGCTCAACGAACTTGGATAGACCGAGAGACATAATTGGGTGCTTCCACAGATACGCTCATAAAGAGTTGGTCAGTAGAGCAGCATGGGATGCAGGGGAGGTCAGGTTTGAAGGGATACAAATAAAAATCCTTCCAGATCTATCAAGGGCCACGCTACAAAGAAGAGCCATGTTGCGTCCACTGCTGGACAAAATAAAGAGTGTGGGAGGGAGCTACAGATGGGGGTACCCAATTTCTGTTACAGTCAAACGGGGGGACTGAGTCTTACCATGTGCAGCAATATGAGGACTTGCCCGGTGTGTTTAAGTTTATGGGAATAGAGCCAATTGAAGTCCCAGATTGGCTACAGCAGCTCTCAAAATTAAGAAAATAAAGCCGGGAAAAAGTAAGGAAGTAAGGAAGACCCTGGAGGGTGATCAGGGGGTGATTAAGGTGTCCCTGTCTCCCTACCCGGCTTCCCCCTCCCCTTGAAATTGTTTCCGGAAAGGAGTGGTTTTCCTTTTTTCCCCACTACTGGCCAGGTCCCTCCACCTGAAATCACCTGAAATCACTAATAACACTACTGCACAACTGCACAAATGACACTAAATCACAAAAAAATACAAACATAGAAGAGAGAAGAGAGAAGAAGAGACAATTGTCTGGAAAAATTGAAACACGACTCACAAATTCAAAAGGAATTTTTTCCCTTTTTTTTTTTTTTTTTTCTTGCTGTGGTTTTTTTTTTTTTTTTTTCCCCTCCCCCCCTTTTTTTTTTTTTAGGGGGGGGGGGGGGGGGGGGGGGAGAGGCGAGGGGGGGGAGGGAAAGTGGAGGGAGGAGGGGGGGTATGGAATTTTGATATAATTGTTTTTTTTTTTCACAAGAGGCTCCAGTCCTATAGGACTTAAGGACTTACAAGACTCACAGGACTCACAGGACTCACAGGAATTATGGGGTATTATCTGCTTGATCTGAGAAATAATGGGTAGAATTATGATTAATAGAGATAAGGAATGAGTAGAGGTATAGAGGCAGGTAGAAAGTGGCAGATATGCATACACTTTTTGTTTTTGTTTTTTCTTTCTTGCACAATATGGGGTATGTATGAGAGGGTGGGGTGGAGGTGGCCGGGGGGGGGGATGGAGGGGCCACACCTTGAGCCTATGGGGCTGTTCAAGGTCAAGAAAGGGGGGGGGTAAGATAAACAACATACTTCCTCTTCTCCTTTGCTTCCCCCTTTTTTTTTTCTTTCCCCTTTTTTGTAGGAGAGAGCAGAGTTATAAAGGCGGTGGTCCCGCCTTATGGGTTTTTCTTTTTTTCTTTTTTTTTTTTGCTCTCTCTCCTATAGAAAAGGGGTAAGCGCTTATCAGTTTAAAAGGGGTATTAGATATGAAGGAATATTAAATACTTAACAACTCGGGGAAATTAAATATAATGAATAGAATTAAGAATTAAAACTGGATGACAGGAGAGAGGGGGAAGGGGGAGGGAAGGGTAGGAAGGTGGATGGGCTGAGAGACAAGAAGGGGGCGGGAGGGGAAAGAGGGAGAGACAGAAGAGGAAAAAATTAAGGAGGGTCGGGGGAGGAGTGGAGGGGAATGGGGTGGAGCTACTCGATCGCTCAGTTAATCCCCCCAGAATAGGTATACACCCACGGTGAGTACTGGAGAGAGATCCAGTCTTGGGTGGTTTTTTTTCCTTAGGGCTATAGGGGGAGGGGTGGAAATAAGGGAGGGGGGAGGTGGAATTAAGGGGGGGGTTGTTGGGGTTTTTTTTTGTTTTTTTTCCCGAGATGGGGACAATAAAAGTAACCTCTCTGAATGCGAGAGGATTGAACATCCCTGAAAGACGGAAAATGATACTAAAGGACTTAAAGAATTGGGGCTCGGATGTAGCTTTTGTCCAGGAAACCCATTTCAGGGGTGGGAGCCTGCCATTCCTCCAGAACAGATTTTTCCCCTTTGTGTATCATTCGATGAACCAAGAGGCAAAAACCAAGGGAGTATCAATCTTGATTTCAAATCGAGTGAATTGGTCTCTACTAGATAAACGTCTGGACTCGAATGGCAGGTTCCTATTCCTGAAGGGGAGTCTAGGAGGGGTTAAGGTGACGTTGGCTTCGCTGTACGCACCAAATATTAAACAAGACAGATTTGTGAAAGAAGTTCTCACAGAATTGATTGAATTTACAGAGGGTAAATTAATCGTGGGAGGTGATCTTAATATTACGCTAGATCCCAGAATGGATGCATCCACAGGGACCTCGTCGATACCAGGGAGGGTCAGAAGGGGGATAATAAAGAAACTACACGAGGTACAATTAGTGGATGTGTGGAGGATTCTACATGGAGATGAAAAAGACTACACTTTTTTCTCTAATCCACATCATGTATATACCCGTGTGGATATGTTTCTTGTTCCTCATTACCTGATTACCTCTGTAACGGAGACAATAATAGGGAACATAACGTGGTCAGATCATGCCCCGGTTAGTTTATGTCTCTCCCTTTCTAACGAGGTATTTGCCCAGGATAGAACTTGGCGTTTGAACGAAAGTCTGCTGCAAAACTCAGAAGTCAGGGACGATGTCGCTAAGGAGATTGCAGCATACTTTCAGGTTAACGATATACCAGGGAGTAATATAGGTATGGTATGGGAGGCCCATAAGACAGTCATTCGGGGTATCCTGATAAAACATGGATCCTATCTGAAAAAAAAAAAGGGAAAAACAGATCAGGGACAAATTAGAGGAAATTCAAAAATTAGAACTCCAACATAAAAAAAAACAACTACCCGAGGTGGGGAGAAAGCTGGGACAATTAAGGAAGCAGATCACAGAGATGATGCGGTTTAAAGCTAAGGCGACTATACAGAGAGGAAGGAAGGCTAATTATGAGCTGGGAGATAAATGCAGCAAATTACTCGCAGGGAAACTCAAGGAAAAGAACAGGTCGGTATATGTCCCATTGATTAAAGGGAAAGAAGGACAGCTTCTAAAAAAACCTAGAGAGATTGCCCAAGTATTTGGGGAATATTATGCGGCGTTATATAATTTACCAATAGAAGGCGATAAACAGGTAGAGATAGAGGAATACCTCTCTGGGGCAGGAATGCCTAGATTACCATCTTTAGTCCGAAAGAAGTTAGAGAGTCCAATAACTGTTGAAGAGGTCGGGGAAGTTCTAAAGAAGGTGAAGACAGGGAAATCTCCTGGTCCAGATGGATTTTCGGTAAGCTATTATAAGGAATTCTTAGGGATATTAAACGGACAGATGGCTAAGTTTTTTAACGCATTGGGAAGCTCGGCGGTATTCCCCCCGGAGGCACTTTTGGCCCACATTACTGTTATTCCTAAAGAAGGGAAGGATCCGGCTGAATGTGGCAGCTATAGACCTATCTCATTGCTAAATGCAGACCTTAAACTCTTCTCCAAAATAATAGCGTCCCGGCTTCAACCATGTATATCAGAATTAGTAGATATGGACCAGGTGGGATTTATCCCAGGAAGGGAAGCTAAAGATAACTCGATTAAAATACTTAACCTGGTGCATTATGTTGGAGAAAAAAAAATTCCCTGTGTGTTTTTAAATACCGACGCAGAAAAAGCGTTTGACAGGGTGAGCTGGCGTTTTTTGGAGGAAGTATTGAGACAGGTGGGGGTAGGTGAACAGATGATCAGATGGATAATGAGTATGTATACAGGTCCCCGAGCCTCAGTAAGGGTTAACGGAGTAATATCATCCCCGTTCAAAATTACAAACGGAACAAGACAGGGATGTCCGCTATCACCCTTGTTGTTTGCCCTTACACTAGAACCCCTATTGAACAGAATCAGATTAAACGGGGATATCCAGGGAATCCAGATGGGAGATCAGACTCATAAAATTGCAGCATATGCGGACGACCTGCTCTTTTCAGTGACTAACCCTCATGTATCACTCCCTAACCTTGTAAGAGAAATTGAGAAATATGGTAGGTTATCTAATCTGAAAGTAAATAACACAAAATCGGAAGCAATGAACGTGGCAATCCCTGAACCTATGGGGGATATAATAAAACAGAATTTTAGGTTCAAATGGGGGAAGGTACTAAAATATTTAGGCACATACATACCATCAGACATTAAAAATACTTATGTATTGAACTTTCCCCCATTGTACCTTGAAATAAGAAGATTGCTAGAAAAATGGAGACACGGAATGCACTCCTGGTTTGGGAGAGGAAGTATAATCAAAATGTGTATCTTGCCAAAGGTATTGTATTTGTTCCAGGCACTGCCTATCTCCATACCAATAACCTATCTTCGACAGGTGAATTCTTTGTTCATGAAATTCATATGGGCAGGGAAAAAAGCCAGAATTAAAAGAGAACTGTTGAGAATGCCTAAAAGTGCTGGAGGGATGGCAGTCCCGGATATAATAAAATACTACAGAGCATCGCATTTAACTAGGTTGGTAGACTGGTGTAGACATGGGGAGTTTAAGCGCTGGGTAAGCATAGAGCAGTATGTGAGCCAGATACCTCTGGCTAGAGCACCTTGGTGTTACGCGGTTCTCCCTAGATACCTTAAGAGACACCCTATAATAGGTCCCACATTGCAAATTTCAGCGAAAATCTGTGGAGATAAGAAATATACACCTAGTAAATCGCCACTACTACCTATAATAGGTAACCCTAATTTCATTCCAGGAATGGAAAAAAATACAAAAGAAAAGTTTAAAGGAAAGAACCTCTGTCAGGTCTCAGATTTCTTGAGGTCAAATGCATGGCCATCAATCGGGGAACTGACAGAGGAAGGAGGTAAATTTGAACTTGCATTGTGGCAGGCACTTCAGGTAAGTCATTTCCTAAGATCTTTGGGCCCGGTAACAGAATTCTGTAGGCAATTGACAACACTAGAGAGATGTTGTGATGAGGTGGAACCTCTACCGAGAGTATTATTAGACGAAAGGTGCTGGAGGTGTGGCAGAGAACAAGGAACTTTGTTACATATTTTTTGGTATTGCCAAAAAATAAGACATTATTGGGAGGAGGTGAGAAAAATCTCGCAAAAATTCTCGGAAGTATTGCTTCCGGACGATCCTGCTCTTTTCCTGTTACACAGCTCAGAAGTACCGGTGCAGAAGTATAGGAAGTCGGTAGTGTGCCACATGATCAATGCGGCACGAGCAGGAGTTACATTGAGGTGGAGGGATGTTTGCCCACCATCTATTGCAGGCTGGCTTAAGAGGATTGAGGAGGTAGGTGCAATGGAAGATTTGGTGCGTACAGCGCAGAATAGGAGGACACAGTATGAAGAAATATGGTCCGGATGGAATGTATTTATGAGATCAGAAGAAGGAAAGAGGTTAATAGAGGGAAACTAAGACTCTTAGAGAGAAAGATTTAAGGTAAGGGTAGATGACTAGGAATTTAGAAGTGTAGGTCCAATATCTCGGGAGGGGAGAAGGGGAGAAGAGGGGGGGGTGGGATGGGTTGAATTTTTTTTTTCTTTTTTCTTTCTGGAGAGGGGGGGGGGGTAGGGTGGGAGAATCAGATGGAAGGGTAATAGGAGCGAGGATGGCTTAGGGAAAATATAGTGACGGATTAAAATGTTAAAATGTATGGAATAAGTATTTATAGTTGTAACATTTTCTGTTATCTGTGCAAAAATAAAAGATGAGTAAAAAAAAAGTTTATGGCACAGGCCTTCGGACAAAAGTCTGATGCTTTGTCTGCACAAAATCCGATCGTGTGTACGAGGCTCTACTGTGACCAAGTGACAAGTAGTTATTACCCCTCTGTAGTTCTCTCTAAACCCTCCTGTAAACCAACAAGTTATCTGATTCAAACATAGCGCCTTGTTCTCTGAGTAGAGCCTGTCCCTTTACCCTTTTCTATGCAACTGTGGCTTTTGATTTTGAAATACCTTGAGGTTTATAGTAATTTGTACAGTCTCAGTACATAAATGTATATAGTCAAAACATGTTAGGAATTTTTATCTAAATCTGTACCTTGTGCAAACATGTCTCATTCATGATTTCAAAGCAATCCTGCAAGAATGAGGTGGCTTCCAACTCAAACATTTGGAGAGTTTTAATGGTCTTGTTCTGCAGATCAGAGATTTAGTGAGCTGTGATTTGACCAAGACGTGGTAACAAGATAACTTTGTATGCTCTGGGGACATTTGTATACTTGGTCAACAATGTAATTTAGAAAACTCACTTTTTTGATAGAATTTATTGTATTCAATTCTCCAATTGCAACTACGACATTCTCTAGATGCGTATTTGGTTGGATGTTAACAGCATCATGTAATTTTCCCAAAGCTAGCTTCGCTTTCTGGGTGGGGGTTATGTACTGTAGTGATTATGACTGTACAGAACTCAACTCAGTGTAAAAAAAAGGTCTTCATTTCACAATTTCGTATTCCAAGTCCAGCAGGCAATGTGTCTCAACAATAGCAGTAGATATGCAAAGGTCATTGTTTACATACAGTATACTTGGGCTCTTGCACCTTTGGACTTACCGGAATCTGCAGGACTGTTTGTTCTATAGGTGCTCTATTGATAACCACATCAGAAATGGAGCCATCCAGCCAAGTCTCTGTAATAACAATCACAGCTTGAGTTTGTTGATCATGTTGGTGAGAGATCGGGAGTTGCTAAGAAGACGACTCTGCAAAGTTGGTCTGTTTCAAATAAGCTTTTACCCTAGTTCGTAGACCAACTCTTCGCTACATGGCCTTTTTGCTTATCAGGTGAGATGGTATTAGTTCCAGTTGCCTCCACTGAGTGTGGAATCTCGAGTGAAATAGAGCTTTTTGGAGTGTGATTCAGGTACAACAATTCCATGGGCTAGATTCAGCATTGAATTACGCTGGCGTATCTATAGATACGCTGCGTAAATTCAAAGCTGCGCCGGCGTACCTTCTTTCTGTATTCAGAAAGCAAGATACGCCGACATTAGCCTAAGATCCGACTGGCATAAGTCTCTTACACCGTGGTATCTTAGGGTGCATATTTACGCTGGCCGCTAGGTGGTGCTTCCATTGTTTTCGGCGTAGAATATGCAAATGACCTAGATACGCCGATTCACAAATTTACGTACGCCCGGCGCTATTTTTTTACGTCGTTTACGTTAGGCTTTTTCGGCGTAAGGTTGCTCCTGCTATTATGAGGCGTACGCAATGTTAAGCATGGACGTCGTTCCCGCGTCGAATTTTGAATTTTTTACGTCGTTTGCGTAAGTCGTTCGCGAATAGGGCTGGACGTAATTTACGTTCACGTCGAAACCAATGACGTCCTTGCGGCGTACTTTGGAGCAATGCACACTGGGAAATTCCACGGACGGCGCATGCGCCGTTCGGGAAAAACGTCAATCACGTCGGGTCACCACCCATTTACATAAAACACGCCCCCCTCATACTCATTTGACTTAGGCGTGCTTACGCCGGCCCCATTTACGATACGCCGCCGCAACTTACGGAGCAAGTGCTTTGTCAATACTGCACTTGCAGCTGTAAGCGGCGGCGTAGCGTAAATAACATACGCTACGCCCGCACAATTGTACGTCCCCCTACCTGAATCTAGCCCCTTGTCTGTATCACATGTTTTGGCTGTCTGTTTTCGAAGGCGCTAAGCCAAATATATTAGCATATGTCACAATAGCAACTGTCAACAGTTAATTTATAATGTACCGTATTTTTCGCTCCATAAGTCGCACCTGACCATAAGACGCACCTAAGTTTTAGAGGAGGAAAACAAGAAAAAAAGATATAAAATATTTACCAGTGTCCATGAAATGCAGCCTTAGGCCCCTTTCATACCGACACGTTTTTCAGGCGGTTTAGGGCTAAAAATAGCGCTGCTATACCGCCTGAAAAAATCATGCCCTGCAGTCTTCAGTGTGAAAGCCCGAAGGCTTTCACACTGAAGCGGTTCGCTAGCAGGACCGCTCCAAAAGTCCTGCTAGCCACATCTTTGGAGTTGTGTGTTTACCGCTCCTTCCCATTGAAATCAATTGGAAACCACGGTAATACTGCCGGCAATGCGCCTCTGCTGTAAATACGCTATACCGCCAGCGCACCTCCTGCGCCCAGTGTGAAAGGGGCCTTACTATTCCCTTAAATGCAGCCTGACCATTGCCATAAATGCAGCCTTACTAGTGACTTAACACAGCCTTACCTCATGTCATTCCATCCTCCTGACAGAAGACAGACCAGCCCGAATGCTCTGTCTTCTGTCTCAACAACAATGTCAGGCCCAGCCGGGAGATCGCCCGGTGCTCAGAGGGGCTTCAGATGTATGTCCTCCGCTCTCCTGTCTATCTTCCGGTGGTGGTGGCGGCCGGGGTGTTGCCAGCGGCAGTGGGGGGCGGTGCCTAGCATACATTCACTCCATAAGGCGCAGAGACTATTTTCCCCAAATTTCTGGGGGGAAAAAAGTGCATCTTATGGTGCAGAAAATACGGTATAATAAATTAACAAACACTAAACGCATCTATATTACAAGGTGCAGAAGGCTATTAAGACACATTAACCCTCCTAAGAGAAACATACATAGGATTCATGTTATATTTGGAGGCTAGCAAATCTTGGTTTTATTCTATAATCTGTTGGCTTTCGGATTGTGGAACCTTGTATTATGGAAATATTAATGGCATAATTGGCATTGAGGGAGTATCAGCTGGAGCATAACAAAACTGATTGTAAGAGATAGTGGGCCAGATTCACAGTAGAAATACGCCGGCGTATCTACTGATACTCCGGCGTATTTTCAAATTTGCCGCGTCGTATCTTTAGTTTGAATCCTCAAACCAAGATACAGCGGCTTTAGGCTTCGATCCGACAGGCGTACGGCTTCGTACGCCTTTGGATCGTAGGTGTAATACTTTGGCGCCCGATGGGTGGAGTTCGCGTCGTGTATGCCAATTAACTGTTTACGGCGATCCACGAAGGTACGCGTGTTCGTCGCATTCTCTTACGTCGTCGCTATTAGGCTTTTCCCGGCGGATAGTTACGGCTGCTATTTCATGGCTTATATTTAGACTGCCCATGTTAAAGTATGGCCGTCGTTCCCGCGTCGAATTTTATTTTTTTTGCGTAATGCGTCCGTTCAAAAGATTACGTCGGTGCGACGTCATTTTGCGCAAAGCACAGCGGGAAATTTCAAAACGGAGCATGCGCAGTACGTTCGGCGTGGGAACGCACCTAATTTAAATGATACACGCCCCATTTGAATTAGGCGGGATTGCGCCGGACGCATTTACGCTACGCCACCGCAAGTTTACAGGTAAGTGCTTTGTGAATCAAGCACTTGCGCTTAAAACTTGCGGCGGTGTAACGTAAATGGGATACGTTAGACCGCCGCAAATGTACCTGAATCTGGCCCACTGACTTTATCAGATTGGATTTACTCTGCCTAAATCTTAAGATGTTTTCACTTTTAATCCATTTTGTTTTACTGTTTCATATTGGCTTTTGTAACATTTTCTGCATTAGGGTAAAAAAAAATTTTTTTTGGTACAGCTTTCCCTACAACTACTTACCTGAGCCCAATTGGAGCCACTGGCTCCTGCTGTCAGTCAAATCTAGTGACAAGGGTGTGGTTGTCGGCACAAAGCCGCAGTGTTACAATAGATGCACACAGCGTGGCTACTGTATTTTTATACCATTACATTCCTGTATGAGTGCGGCAGCAAGTGCTATAATATTTTAGTGATTGAATGTACAGTAGATACATTGGAAAGAGCAAGGCTGGTTGGGTGACTTAAAGATTATGTATTAAGTTAATTCATATTAATATTGTGCAGCTTTTTATCCAGTAACTAGGTGAAGCTTTATATCCTATTCAAAGCAGGCTGTTCACTCTACTCATCAGAGAACTCAAACTGACAAACAGCACCTTACATAGTGTGCTAAAACCATGAGAGCCGGTTCACACTGGGGCGATCCGACTTCCAGAGGCGATTCCGACACGACTTGAATGTGAACCACAGGGCGATCTGGGGCGATTTATAAATCGCCTCCAGGACAGGGAATGTCAGAAATGGCCAATCAGAGTTACTAAGCTCTTCTGACATCATTCTTCTTCCTGTTTGATTTCTTCTTCCCTGTTCCCTGTTTTCCTGTGTCTAAAATGCTCTCTGTGCCTTACCTAATGGCAGCTGTCATAACAGCTGGTTTGGCAGTATTGACATGCTATTGAGCTAATGTTGTCAAGGATCTATTGTTGTTGGGGGACCTGTTGTTCCTGCCAGGGATCTAGTGTTTTTCAAGGATCTATTGTTCTCATGTGAACTTGTGTTCCGATCAGGGATCTATTGTTGTTGGGGGATCTATTGTTCCTGCCAGGGATCTAGTTTTGTCAAGGATCTATTGTTGTTCTCATGTGAACTTGTGTTCCGATCAGGGATCTATTGTTGGGGGATCTGTTGTTCCTACCAGGGATCTAGTTTTGTCAAGGATCTATTGTTGTTCTCATGTGAACTTGTGTTCCGATCAGGGATCTATTGTTGGGGGATCTGTTGTTCCTGCCAGGGATCTAGTTTTGTCAAGGATCTATTGTTGTTCTCATGTGAACTTGTGTTCTGATCAGGGATCTATTGTTGGGGGATCTGTTCTTCCTGCCAGGGATCTAGTTTTGTCAAGGATCTATTGTTGTTCTCATGTGAACTTGTGTTCCGATCAGGGATCTATTGTTGGGGGATCTGTTGTTCCTGCCAGGGATCTAGTGTTGTCAAGGATCTATTGTTATTCTCATGTGAACTTGTGTTCCGATCAGGGATCTATTGTTGTTGGGGGATCTATTGTTTCTGCCAGGGATCTAGTTTTGTCAAGGATCTATTGTTGTTCTCATGTGAACTTGTGTTCCGATCAGGGATCTATTGTTGCTGGGGGACCTGTTGTTCCTGCCAGGGATCTAGTGTTGTCAAGGATCTATTGTTGTTCTCATGTGAACTTGTGTTCCGATCAGGGATCTATTGTTCCTTTCAGGGATCTAGTTTTGTCAAGGATCTATTGTTGTTCTCATGTGAACTTGTGTTCCGATCAGGGATCTATTGTTGGGGGATCTGTTGTTCCTGCCAGGGATCTAGTTTTGTCAAGGATCTATTGTTCTCATGTGAACTTGTGTTCTGATCAGGGATCTATTGTTGGGGGATCTGTTGTTCCTGCCAGGGATCTAGTTTTGTCAAGGATCTATTGTTGTTCTCATGTGAACTTGTGTTCCGATCAGGGATCTATTGTTGTTGGGGTATCTATTGTTCCTGCCAGGGATCTAGTTTTGTCAAGGATCTATTGTTGTTCTCATGTGAACTTGTGTTCCGATCAAGGATCTATTGTTGGGGGATCTGTTGTTCCTGCCAGGGATCTAGTTTTGTCAAGGATCTATTGTTGTTCTCATGTGAACTTGTGTTCCGATCAGGGATCTATTGTTGCTGGGGGACCTGTTGTTCCTGCCAGGGATCTAGTTTTGTCAAGGATCTATTTTTGTTCTCATGTGAACTTGTGTTCCGATCAGGGATCTATTGTTGGGGGATCTGTTGTTCCTGCCAGGGATCTAGTGTTGTCAAGGATCTATTGTTGTTCTCATGTGAACTTGTGTTCCGATCAGGGATCCATTGTTTTTGGGGGACCGATTGTTCATGCCAGGGATCTAGTGTTGTCAAGGATCTATTGTTATCATGTGAACTAGAGTTCCGATCAGGGATCTATTGTTGTTCTTGTCATTTGAAGTAGTGTTCCTGTTAGGGATCTACTTTTTTGGGGAATCTATGGTTCCTGTCTGCATCTACTATTGCCAGCATGGGATATACTGTTCCTGCCAGGGGATCTATTGATGCCGGTGTGCTCTATTGTTGCTGTCTTCAAGAGGGAGTTCATGCCGCCATTCTCTGTGCAAACAAGTGGCATGTATGGAACTACCTAGGCAAGGAAAATGGACATATAATAAAAAGGTTACACTTACTTTTGGCAGTGCGGTCGGTCTCAGACAATATGCCCCAATCCTCAAAGGACAGGCGAGAAATGTCCAGCCAGGCATTGTCCCTCTTCATTTGGTCCTTGTAAAAGGGGTCCCTTTTGTCGTAGAGGCATGGTCTCTCTTTTACCAGCCTTATAAGGGACTCAATATCCACGGCCTCTTTCCTAACTCTGGCAGCCATGGTGCAAACAGAGACAACGTACTAAGAAAGTGAAAGTAATCCGTGCCAAGAAGGTGGGGGCTGCCTGGGGACAGGGGAGTACCTGGTGGCTTCTGGGTAAATTCCTCTCTGCTTCTGGCAAAATCGCCTCACTATGAACAGGGATCAGACTTGAAAGCTACTTCCATTGAAATCAATGGGTAGGAATCGCCTACAAGTCGGATTGAAGTCGTACAGGAACTTCTTTTGAAGTCGGATCGCCTTGAGTAGTGTGTATTAACACCACTCCCATTGTTTTTCTTGACAGCACGACTTGGGACGACTTGAGGCGATTTCAAGTCGGATCCCAAATCGCCCCAGTGTGAACCGGCTCTGATGATTTTGTATACATTTGGCACATATTAAATGTTTATTTGTATAACAGGATTTGGAAAACACATTTAAAAAAAAAAAAAAAAAAAAAATCAGTACTAGACACTTTCACCCTGTTCATGCCTGGGTCATTTTAAGTTTTCACTGTCACAGTTTATGCGACAATTGCTCAGTCATGCAACACTGTACCCAAATGAAATTTGTATATTTTTTGGGAGACAAGTAGAGCTTTCTTTTAGAGGGAATTACCACAGTTGTTTTTTTTTTTTTTTTTTTTGCTTTATGAACAAAAAAGACAAACAGAAACTATGGGGACAAAAACATTTTTTTTCGTTTCGGTTATAAAATTATGTATTTTCAAATACATAATCCTTCATAAATTTTGGGTAAAATGTATTCAGCTACATTTCATTGGTAAAAAAATAACCAAAATCAGTGTATATTAGTCAATGTGAAATTATAAGTAGTCTAAAACTCTATAGTTTATATATTTAAAAAATGATCACTCGTGATGTACCAATTGCTTTTCTTATTTCTTGAGGCCCTAAAATGCCACAACAATACAAATACCCCCCCAAATGACTGCTTTTTAGAAAGTAAACAATCCAATGTATTTAGTAGAAGAGTAAGGGCATGATAAGTTTTCTGAAGTTGTAATTTGCCACTTTTTGAAAAATAAGACAATAATTTTTTTCACAAAGTTGTCATGTAAACAGGTAATGTTTCACACACAGCATGGGCATATTTATAATTACACCTCAAAACACTTTCTGCTATGCCTCGAGTATAAGGATATTACGTGAGACCTAGAAGCATAGAGGGACCAAAAATCCAAACAGCGCCTTTACACATAAATTAGCTACTAATTTCCTGAATACGGATCACATTTTTGGAGGCCTCGGAACACTAGGACAATGGAAACACCTACAAAACTACTACATTTAGGAAAGCACACAATCCAAAAACTTATTTTCTCATAATGAGAGTTTTGACAATTTTTTGGAGAAATTGCAAGGAAAAAAATATCGATTTTACACAAAGTTGCCAATTAATAAGATATGTCTAACGCACATGATCTGCATACTTGGAATTACATCCCATTTGCATTCAATTTCCTCCCCATCACATTTTTGGAGGCCCTGGGGCACCAGGACAGTGGAAACCCATATAAATTGCCTTGGGGTGAATTGTAAGAGGCATAGTGAGTCTTTTGAAGACTTCATGTTTTTGCCCAAAAAAAAAAAATGGAAAATGCAGGATGAATTTTTTATTTTTTTTCAAAGTTGTCAATTCAATAGGATTTCTCACATACAGCATGGGCATACTTAAAATTACAACCCAAAACACATTCTGCTACTCCTGAGTATGACGATACCACATGTAGTAGACTTTTAGAGTCTGGATTAATTATATACCAGGCATTGCATCTTGTATATTACAATCTACCAAAATGTATCAAAACTAGAACTGCTTCTATACAAGTGGTCAGGGAAAATAGCTTAGTGTAGCTTCACCTACTGCAGTCCCTGTTCCTATGAGCAAAGCAAGCCTAGTCTAGTCTACTGGTTTGTGGCTGCACCCACAAATACTATGTTCACTTGTCAGGAAGTACAGGAGGTTAAAAAGGAAGAACAAGAGTTCCTGTGGTTCCACAGGGAATAACTAGGACTAGTGTCTTGCAGGAACATACAGTGCAGATGGGTCAGTTCAGGTGCAGGCAAAAGATCAGTCCAGGCCACAAGCAGAAACATTGTCTAAACAGAAAAACCAGGAGCACTGATTCTATCTTCACTGGTCTGGTCACACTGTGGCTGGTGATTGGGGAACAGTCATTAGCTTCACTATTATAAGCTTGTTCATATGTGAGGTTGGGGGGCACTGTAAAACCTTGCAGGTACGTTATATGTCTGTGAGTGTACACCTGCCGTGGCTGAGATGTTTGGCTTGTAGATTTGCCAATCACAGCAGTACAGTATCAATGCCGCTGTGCTCCCCAGGGGACACTCAAAAAGGGCAATGTACACTTAAGTCCTCCTGGAATAAGAAAAAGGGGGAGTACCTGCCCCACCGTTTATGTAAACTGGCCAAGTTGGAAGGAGTTAAGCAAAAAAAAAAAAAAACCCAAACCAATACAGCTTCCCTTTAAAGCTTCGTGCACCAGGGCAGTTAGGCTCATACAGCATAAAAAAATTGTTGGCGCACAGGTGAGGCACAGGTGCAGCATACAGTTCGCTGCCAGCAGCCTGTCTATATCAAGTACAGGCTCAAATATGGAACAGCTGTATGTGGTTCACAGCCGTATTCGCATACACAATGTATCTGCATCTAAAACATTTTAAGTAAAATGTAGCATCTCTGAATGGAAGGTCAAAACAAAAAACATGTCAATTGTAAAGCAAACTTGCCTTCGCAATAATTGCAGAGACTCAAGTACTGAAATGCTTTAAGGCCTTCTGACCAAATACTTAAGGTCTGCTATATGATAAATGTGTTTTCTGCCATGGATAGGAAAGAAAATACTGCTTCAATGTACAACATACCAAAAAGCAACAATAACAGCAAGCTCTGCTAAGCTATGGTCTCAGCGAATGAATGGTGTAAAAGTAAATAATGTAGCTGAAAAGGTAAGCAGTGTCATCTTTGTAGGTTCAGAAACTAGATGTGATAAATCCTAATTTCTGGATAAATGGAACACTGAAAACATGCAAAGCAAACACCAGTAATGCGTGGACAACATTGATTTTTTTTTATTAAATGTATATTTTAAAAAAAAACTGTTAGGGCACATGCATTCCCTTTGCAATGCTGAACTGTAACACCAATGAAAAAAACAAAACAAAAAACAGGTCAGTTTAAAAAAAAAATTGCTTATGCCACTGTCTCAGTAAGGATTTCAAGTTACAAAATGTATACAAATTCATGGTTCTTAAAGCGCTATCAGAAAACGCAAATACTGGAATGTGTTAAGACTTTCAGGCCATGACTATGCTTTTTTTTTTTTCTTTTTTTAATACACTAGTATTTAATTTTTGAGAATGGTTTTCCCTGCTATGGGGAAAAAATATAAAATATATACAAGATAAAAAAAAGTAATTTAACAAAATAACTGGCATCTGCCTATCCTGTTACTGAGAAAGCGGCAAAATCAGCTTAACACAGCAACACTGCTGCAATGTTTATAAACTATGCATACATAATATACAAAAAGGCAAGCGATTTCAAGCTTAACAAAAATACATAAAAGATGTAACAATTTATGTGGACAATAAACATCCCTCTGTTTTGCCCTTTATTAACAAAAATGCAAACTACATACAGTAATGTATTATTGAAATAGTATTTCAGAGCTACCAAACATTTTATGATTGCCTGTCCTTGGTGTATAGTATAGTAATTAAGCTGTTATATTTTATTGTGTGGGTTGTAAAACAGATATACTTCAAGTCATTACAACATTGCAGGAGCAATAACAAACCCCTCAGTAGAAAGATTAAAAAAAAAAAAACACAACAGGGTATCTATACTGAAATAAGAGAATCCCAAAATCTGAATAAGTGATATTCAAATTCACCTGGTCAAAAAAAAACATCCATACAATAAACAAAAAGTCTATTTCTGGTTTTGGAAACCTAGTGTTTTAAATTTCAGAAGTGCTGAGTTAATTGTAACCCATTTCACTTCCATCCTGAAAAACTTTACCATATTTGGTTAACATTTTCTGCACAATGAAAACATTAAAAGGAGTAGACCATGGAATCAGCACAGTGTAACAATAACAGTATATGTCATAGAGACACAGTTGCTCTGGGGGGGGGGGGGGGGGGGACTTCTTAAAGCACACCTGTGCCCAGACTATTAAAACAAAAAAATGTATTTACATATTCCTTACATACAGCCATAACTTTAATATAAACCGTCACTGAACTTAGTAGCTGCGGACATTGTGGGGGAATTCCTCCTCAAATATCACAACAGTCACTTTCTGACAACTCAAAAAGACCTGCTGGGTTACATTTGAAGGCTGGCCAGCTGCCAAGTCCCCGCCGACAGGGGAAGCAAGGGGAGAGGAAGCTACAGTTTTATACATTTGCAGACTGAGATGCAAACCATGGTCCTACATACTATGACATTGACCTGAGATATAGAGGATCTGTAGATCGTTTTACAGAAACTAAAGTCTCTCTGGCTGTATGACTTTGTTTTTGGTATAGCTAAGAGAGTTAAGGGTTAGAGAGAATTTTCACTAGCAGATGGGACAGTACGTAAAAAATTTGAACCAAGGGTTTTTATACCATGACGGTAGGTGCTGAAAAACATATGCAAGTAAAAAAATAATAATTGAGGGTGGGAAGGGGGAGGAACCACTTTGGGGAAACCCACTCAACTCCACAGCTGAAGTGTACAAAAACTCTAGAAACGCTTTGGCCAGGTTGGGGGGTCTGGGGATTGCGCTTGGCCCACCATAAGGCATTGACCATGATCTATGTAGATTACTTGAGGCCAATAAAACAAAGTCTTAGGAAAAAGTCTGATTTTATGCTTTTGGAATGTGTGAGGTCCTCAATACTTTCAATCAGTTCCACCTCGTTCAGAGAAAGATTGGATTGGAGTATGTGATGTGCGTGAGGGCTTATTTTAAAGTGTAGATGATTCACTGCCTAATATTTAAATGCTTTATACGTCCATAGTATGAGCACAGGTGACCTTTAAGCTAGCATAAAAAGAATACCAACATCAATACATGAATTAGAAAAATATACTTAGTACATAAAACTTGTCTATCAACTTTAATTTGCAAGTTGCATAGCAAGGAAAATTTTGAAAAGAATAAAAAAATGTCCAAAAGATAAGGGCCAATTCTGTAACCCATCTTTGTAAAAATGGTTAGACTTCAAAACTCCACAACCTTTTAAATAGGTTTCTGCAATTCCCAATATGCTCTGTATTCGATCGGTCATTAAACTTAAAAGCTTATCCTTATGTTTTAGTGAAGTTTAAATAGTTTGTTTGGACCAAGCTGGTCCGAACAAACCGTTACCTTCACTACTTGATGTATAAAGTGTATGGAGCCTCAATCTACAGCACTGTGTTCTGGCAGTAGAACAAAACTTCCTGTCCCACTCCTGGAAGAAAATGGAGTCAGGCTGAGTGCCACTTAGCCATTCACAGGGAGTTTTATATTCTATGGAGGAGTCAGAGATTGTGATGGCACCCACAATCAGGGGAAGCTTTGTATTCATTGATAAAACTGTCTCAATTTGGTTTCAGGAGTGGGATGGAAAGTTCCCGTTCCGCTGCAGGTACGCAGTACTGTAGGTGTGGCTACATACAATTTATGCAAACACACACAGCAGGTGCATCTCGTAGGGAAAGTAGTAATTAGTTTGAACCAACTTAATCCAAACCATTTCAACTTCACTAGCATATGAAGATCAGCATTAATTGTGGCCAAGCAAATGTAGTAAATAACTCTGAATGCTGGACAGCTAAAACTTTAATAGACATGCCCATACATGTACCTCTACGAAACAAGATGTTTGCAAGGATTAAGTCCCAACCAAAAGCTCTAGATCAGGGGTCTCAAACTGGCAGACCTCCAGCTGTTGCGAAACCACAAGTCCCATCATGCCTCTGTCGGTGGGAGCCATGTTTGTAACTGTCAGCCTTGCAATGCCTCATGGGATTAGTTTTAAAACAGCTGGAGGGCTGCCAGTTTGAGACCCCTGCCCTAGATAGAAAGAGTAAAAACAGAGGCACAATTTCTTTATTTGCCGACAGGAACTTTCCATCATGTGATCTAAGCTTCTGCCCTGTCTGAGTTCCCAGAGGAAAGTTTTTGCAGTGGGAAGATCATACTTCAAACTGTTCCATCTCTAGCAATGAACACTTAACATATACCTCCTTCTACATTGCTTTGGATTTTTTTTTTTTTCATAATCATATCTCAACCTGTGTATTATTCTACTGAAGTTTCTTGACTAGAATGTGCCAGGAGAGAAGATGGTTAATACTTGACCTTTTCTTGTTCATTTGAATTTAGTGGTCAAGTTGTAAAATGTAGGATGGCAACATTTAACACACTTTCATAAATGATTATGACTAGATAAGAGTAAGTAAGTAAATGCCTGTCTGTGGCTAAACATTTTTACACATGATATTAATAAAAAACTTTTCTCAAAAAAGAAAAAAAAAATGTCATTTTTTTTTCTTGTGCGAATAGTCTTAAATTGTTAAACTTTTTTTCAAAAATAATTTTTTTCCCCCCTAAGTCTAAACCAATGCTGCTTCTTGGGCAAAATATTTAATTGTTTGGGTCAGCCTTAAAATGTGCAGAAGTCAACCTCTTGATGGCTAAAGTGAAGAAAAAACAATTTTGGGTAATAGAATTTCCCTTTAAACAAACACCCTGAATAATAAGTCAATGTATTAAGTAAAAACTGAAATGTAAGCATGGTACTAAATAAAATGAAAACAGTAAAGATAACTCAGAATCCTTGATATTGATGAAGTGTGCTTATGAATGTATGTTTATACTTGTGTTCATCATGGACTGAATCAGAATGCTCTACAAGACTGCTGTGCTCAGGTAAGCCTTCTGCAGAGTCTCCAAACCCATGGTAATAGCCATACTGCAAGAGATCTGACGTACCCTCACCCCAGGAAGGCCTAGAAACCACATAATCACTTGGACTCCCATTAATATGCAAAGAGCCACAAGAGGATGAATTTACAGCTTCATTCTTATTTTCAATATATGTTGCGCTCCCGTCACACTCCTTGTTTCCATTTGTGACAACGTTGTATCCGTTGATTGGCTGAAGGCACTTGGGAGAGCTGATTTCCATTTCACTGAGTGCTGCAAAATGTCCATTACTTGCTGGTCCATTTGTTAACGAACTGAAGTGCATGCTACCATTCATATCTGCATTAAGAAACAAACCTGTCAAAAATATTTTATAAGCCGATTGAAAACCACTGGATTTCAACTTCATAATTTTCCAAACCTTTACTTTAGGAATATACTAGGAGACTGAACTGCAATTCCAACATTAGTTAATATGCACCTGGTATCCCCATTTACATTTGAACCTAAAGTGCAGTGATAAAGTTGCATTAATTATTGGAAGTATAGCTCCACTTCCAGTTGGCTATAGTCCATCAATTACAGCCCAATATTGTTCCGGGGAAGGGGGCAGTCTGTAAATGCAAGAGTCCTTAGTGAAAAGCCTTAAAGCGGAGCTCCACCCTAAAGTGGAACTCATGCTGATCGGAACCCTCCCCCCCTCCAGTGTCACATTTGACACCTTTCAGGGGGGAGGGGGGTGCAGATACCTGTCTAAAGACAGGTATTTGCACCCACTTCCGGCCACACAGTTTCGGGAAAACTGCGGGCAGGACGTCACCGCCCGTCCTCTCCCCATTGTGCTCTGGGAACACTTGGCTCCCAGAGCACAGCGGGAGCCAATCAGCGGCGCATGCGATGTAGGGAACCGGGTAGTGAAGCCGGAGCGCTTCACTTCCTGGTTCCCTCACTGAGGATGGCGGGGGGAGCAGCAGAGTGACGAGCGATCGCTCGTCCTCTACTGCGGACGGCGCTGGACTCCAGGACAGGTAAGTGTCCTAATATTAAAAGTCAGCAGCTGCAGTATTAGTAGCTGCTGGCTTTTAATATTTTTTTTTCATGGCACATCCCCTTTATAAAAAAAAAAAAAAGTCAAAATCTAGATGCTGCATTTGTTTTATTTTTTCAGGTAATGATTCCTCTTAGGATAAAAATCTGACTGTAAGAACTGCTCAAACCATAAATCTAGTGGTTGAGGAGATGTTAACTAGCCTAGCTTCGGGATCACTGACAATACATTTCCTCATACAAATATAATTCAAAGGAACGCATGCATCCTTCTAGAACTGCACATTACCACTGCACCAATTGCCATCTAGCTGAACTCTAATGCCGCGTACAGACGGTCGTTTTTTGTGATAGAAAAAACACGATGTTTTATGTGATTAAAAAAAACGGCGTTTTTGAAACTTCATTTAAAAAAACGACGTAGCATACACACCATCGGTTTTTTCAAAATGCTCTAGCAAAGCGCGGTTACGTTCAGCACGTACGACGGCACTCTGTTTCATTCAGGCTCGCTCATAACTTGCTTCTGAGCATGCGCGGGTTTAAAAACGTTGTTTTGCCCACACACACACACTATCATTTTAAATGACACAAAAAACGACGTTTTGAAAAACGACACAAACAATTCAAGCATATTCGAATTTTTTTTTTTGTCGTTTTTCAGAAGACATAAAACAACGTTTTCCCCCACACACGGTCATTTTAAATGACGTTTTTAAAAACGTTTTTTTTTCATCACAAAAAACAACCGTCTGTACGCGGCATAAAAGACAGACTATGGCAATCAACCTAAGCGTTGAAAGTCATCTTCAAGCCCACAGTGTACAAAAATGATTGGGAACTATGGACAATGCTTTCCATTTTTCAGCATTATAAATCAAATTGTCAGCTTTTTTCTGTCTTGTTATTTATATACAGTAATATTCCCCTTTAAGCTACATTTGTTTTGGTCACATACAGAATAAAAACAATATAAAAATAAATGTAAAAATGATTAAGAGCAACTTATTTTGTATATATTTACTTACAAACTATTTTAAGAGAAAACTGGAATGCAGGCAAGAATTGCAGATATGGCAATTTATACAAACCATATTTCCCGTCGTATAAGACGACCTTTTACACCAGAATTACACAGCCAAAAACCAGGGTTCGTCTTATACGCCGGGTGAAGCAGCTACTCGATCGATATCAGCCCGCTGGGTGCTCTGTACGGCTGCATGTATTCTGTATATGCGCCACTCAGCCAATCCCAATGCTACATAGCCTGCTCGGATTGGCAGAGGTTATTACTCCAATCCGAGCAGGCTCTGTCATCAACACAGTGCATCAGGATTGGCTGAGCAGCGCATATACAGACTACATACAGCCTTACAGAGCACCCGGCAGGCTGCGGCTTCTTCATGTAATTAAAACACAATACTACTGCACAAGGGGGTCGTCTAATACGATGAATAGACCACAAAACCACAGTTTTCAGCAGAATATTAGGGGGTCGTCTTATACACCAGTTACATTGGTCCAGCTCCATATACCTTCTAGAATTTGGAAATCACTGGAATAGGCACCACTACTGTGTGATGTCACTGCCCCACACCCTTACCCCCTCCAATCAGAGAATGCTTTGCATGAATTAAGAAAACAAAAAGCATTCTGTAAATGGTTTCAACACAAAAACAGGCAGCGCTGCAACCCAATTAGTACAATCTTGTGTAGTGTTTCACATATCAGTGCCCCGATCTTGACCTCTGCCTGCCAACACATAACAGATCAAAAGAGCCAACACTACTATAAAACTGCAGTCCTTATGTCTTGTACACACGATCGGTTTTCCCGGCGGTAAAAAAAAAAAGTCTGCTGGGGAAACCAAGAACCTGCTCGGTAGATTTTTTTTTCTCCCTACACATGCCCAGTTTTCCCCGACAGGAAAACTACCATGAGAGCTTTGGTTGGGAAACTTGACCGTGTATGTATGCTCCACCGCAGGTTTTCCCCATAGGGAAACTGCCGGCTTAAAAATCGCTGGGATTCCCGGTGGTTTTCCAGTCGGGAAAAAACTGCAATGTAGTATACACGCAGCCATGATTCCCGGCCAAAAGCTCTCAAGGCAGTTTTCCGGCCAGGAAAACCGGTCGTGTGTACGAGGCATTAGTCTTTATTCATGCATTGCAGTACAGGGGTAAAAATCCAGGAAAAGGTTGATGCGGTTCAGATGCAACGGGCTTACTTATAACGGGCATGGGCCTGTTGAGTCTGAAATGCATCAACTATTTCCTTGATTTTTTTACCCATGTACTGCATTGCTTGAAAAAAGACAAAGAACTGCAGTTTATTTGTGTTGGACTCTTTATTTGATTTCCTGTATGGTGCCTGTGCCATTCAGAGGATAGCGCTCTTGGCACAGGACCTGGACGTTAGCAATCACTAGAGCAGCGGTGCCTACTACAATGATTTCAAACTTCTAGAGGCATCTTACAGGTATGGTATATACACACAGTTGAATCAACTATCTGTGTAAAAATGTCACATTTAGAATTCTCCTTTACCAAAAAAGTCCCCCTAATCTGTGCATGCTAACTAGAGAGTGAAATCTAAAAAGCATAGTTCGCATTGTAGGAATCTGCATTTTGCAAAAACAGAAAAGGAATTATAAGCTCACTGCACCGTTTAATTATAGCCTTGATCACTATATTCATGCATTTTGAAATAGACAGAAGCCTACTTGGTACCCAATTAAATTTACAGATTCCTATTCCCACCTGAAAATTTTAAGGAGCTTAGTCACCTCTCTACCTCCTTTTTGTAACAAATAGGAAGAGAGGTTGATGTCTATTTCTGGAGTGCCATTTATAAACATCACTCCTGAAAAAGCCCTTGGGCAGCCACTGTGCCTGGTTCATGGCTGTGAACCAAGCTGTCTGATGAGCAAAAACAGCAGTCACAAAAACGTGAGAGCCTGCCCCTTCCTCTCAACAGAGGTCGGCAGAACTAATGAAAGAATGATCATTCATTGGTTCCAAAGAACAAGCAGCAGCAGATTAAAGGGTGAGAGGGGCACTTGATTGTGGTTTTTAACCCTTTCATGTCCTGCACATCTGAAAACAACCTTCAACCTCCCAACTGTATGTGACCTGTACATTAACCCCTTAAATTCTTCCCCATGATGCTGCTTCGCCTTGTGCGCCATTAGCAAGCTCCATGTTTAACCAGGTTAAGGCCAGCATGTTTCCTTATTTTCAAAATATTGTGCCAAACAAAAAAAATCACCTTTGATTGTCTACTTTATTAGGTCTAATAACAAAGTGAGGGAAACCATTACCCCCAAAAAAAGTTTTTTCTCTTTTATATAGTAAAAAAAAAATGATTATTCAAATCTAGTGGTTATTAACCGCCGCTAAAACAACGATTTGTTTAAAAAAAGGATACACTATTAATTTGGGTACATTATTGCATGACAGAGTAAATGTCAAACTACTGCAACAATAAAAAATGGCCGAGTAAAAAGTGCTATAGCCATACAGGTTGATATTCAAATGGTTAAAAGGACACATGTTATGTGCAGAACTTTGGGATGCCAATGCTAACCACGCAAAGTGTTTTTGTCTGGTTGTCTTTGGACTACAATATCTTCTGAGTCACAACCCCATGACAGGAAACCTGCGTGCAACATTACAAACGTGTAGTAATTTTACAAAGCTTGGCTATGCCAATAATGTTTTTACAAATTCGGTTTTAAGACAAGTGCTCCACTTCCAGTGGAGCTAGATTAGGCTTTTAGAAACATTTCGGGGCTGTTCCTTTCACTGGGTCAATTTCAAAGAAAAAGAGTGTGCCAACTTCGCAACTTGTCACACATGCTCCTATTCTAATAAACCAATGTTCACAGTGGGAGAGTTTCAGGGACAGAAGCAGTGCTGTCAATCCAGAAGTCACAACATACATGAGGGTGGCAATGCTGCTCTGAATTTTAGAGCAGTGCAGCATCATTGCCACCCCATCACAGTTAGATGCATTAAGGACTCTACTGGCAGGATTAACATGTATTTGTGGGAATTTGAAGGGGGAGTAAGAAAACTGTAAATGCATTTTATGGAATGCCATAGTTGTACTTTAGTAGAGCTATACAAGATGCAGGGACCCTCTTCCAAAAAGCAGAGAAATACAACATTTCAAATTCCTTATAATCTGCTCATTAAATTGTGCAATAGCTTCCATAATCCAGTAGTGGTGGAAACAAACACTAACTGAACAATGTTGATACATTATACCACATTTAAGAACCTCCACTATTACAGTCAGAACAGGTTATCCAATTTTGTACCAGTTCATTAAAATGGCTCTAAAGACTAAAAGGTTTTTTTTTATGTTCATGCATTTTTCTTATACTTGGCTGAACCCGATCTCGATCCAGCGATGTGCACGAGGGCAGCAGCTTTCTTCCTCTTCAAAGGCTCAGAGAAAGCAGTGGGAGCAACTGGCTCCTGTCACTTCAATCACAGCCAGAAAGAAGGGAACATGTTGGGGGGGGTAAAGCCGCACCCTGTGTTTTCATGGACACACACAGCCAGCTGCACGGGTGCCCACATAGAAAGCAGGTTGCTATGGTGGGCACTCAGTGTGTGGGGGGTGGGGGGTGGCAGCATGAGCCAGCAGGGAACCTGAAAGAAGGAGGATCAGGGATGTTCCGTGCAAAACCATTGCAAAGAGCAGGCAAGTATAATAGGTTTGTTTACAACCCTTTAACGTTCTGCTCCACCGTTTGGTAGAGCGCACATTTTGAGTCATGCCAACTCATTGAAAAATTAGGACTTTAAAGGGTTAAATAAACATAAAATTAAGGGTTTACAATCAATCACAGAAATATGCAATTGCTGGCTTTATCGTGGAGAAATACATCCAGGCTTTTACTACATAGTATATAGTTTAATGGTTCTTAAAACCAAAACAAGTTAAGACTTTAGTGCCAGAAAAAGCGAGTTTTCATTTTAGAGAATTTAAAGTTACAGGTCAGTTAAAAAGCTGTTCTTTGAAAAAAAAAAATATTAAAAATAAATAAATATGCCAAGACCCATTAAACAAATGAACACATCAGATTAGAATATCACGGCTCGTAAAACAGATCGAGCTTGATGATAATACTGTTCTCAACCCATGTAATATATATTCCTCCCCAGAGTCTTTATTAGGTATGACAAGATACTACAGTACCAATGATATAAAACTTTGGATTTTTCACCATCTCTAAAATATTGGAAATTACTTAAAAGTAAGCATACTGACTGATACAACGAAAGGGGGTTTGTGTTGCAGATACTGTAAAATTATTAGCATCTGTTGGTCTATTAGATGTGCTCTCCTGGGGTTTCAGATCTTCAATCATCGGTATGTTGCAGCATCTGTCAGAAAACTGCCCAATCCCACCTGATATATCTGAGTGATTTTCTACATGCATGCTGTCGTCTTCCTCCATCCTTCCTGTCATGTACACCGTGCCAAAGCTGTTCACTAAAAGAAAGAAGAAAAAAACAACATCTTACATATGTGCATTTAGAGGAATGCATTTCTTGATTTTCTCTATACAGCAAATCCCCTACATACGAACATTCAACCTACAAACTTTCAAAAGATGCAAACATATGTTTGCATATTTAATCCTCTAATGCTGGGTTCACACACTCCGTTTTTTTGTTTTGTTTTTCATTCAACCCAGTATGCTGAACTAAAAACTACTGTCAGATCACCGTTTCAACACAAGCAATCTAAGTGCAGCAATCTCTCCCCTTCAGAACACATTGGTCAGCGTTCACAGCCTTTGCCTGCAAGCGGTGATCTTTGTTGGACTTACGAGCAAGTTAGTCTTACGACTTACGAATGAGTTCATGGAAGTGTCTTGTCTTGTTTGTAGGTGGGGGGGGGGGGGATGGGTTGACTTACTGTACAGCAGTCAAGAGTTTTATTTGGTGATGTCTTCTATTATAAAGACTTACTCAAGCCAATACTTTCTTGGACAGGAAGGGTTGGAACCCCCTATCCATTTTTAATTGACATCTGTGCTCAAAGATTTCCCCTCACTCACTGGAGAAGAAATGATGGAAAATCTCTTTGGGGAATATGCCATCAACTAAACACACCCCCTTTTAATAAGTAGGGAGGAGATGGAACCTTACAAGGTTTACATTGCGGTTTCTTTTCTTGTCCAGAAAACGTATATTTTTTGTGAGGGGGAATTTCACAAATACAGAAAGAAATAACAAATTGACTAACGTTCTAAACTTTCCTCGCTCAAAAAATAAGTTTAGGCTTGTATTGGCAAAGTTCTAACCTGAAAGCACACTTGTACCTTTCTAGCCAAAAAACACTTAGAATTATTCATGAAAACTATAAATTTTAGGTCTACATTCACATCTGCCGGCGATCGGTCATGGTGAACTCTGGCAGCGGCTAGGGGGGGTGGGGTGAAATACGGGAGAATACATTTGAGTGCTTAAAAATATGATGCTCCACAAAACTTGAATTTATAAAGAGAAACTGTAGAAAAAAAAAAAAAAAAAAAAAAAAAAAAAAAAGAAGAAGGTTCTCCGATCAAAACATTTTAGATTTCGCAAAAAAAGCTCTTTGCTCATCATCTAGGACACCATTCCCCAGTGAAGCAAGGTGAACATAATAATCAATTTAATGATGATGGTTTTCATCAGTAGTGCAGCAAGCACAAAGATGTGCTTTAACACATAGAAAAAAAAATCAGAAGAGATAAAAACCTTACAAGCAAATAATGGTAATGCATAAAAAGGTAAAATTGCCAATTTAATATTACAATGCTCTGGTGACATTTTTATTGAATTGACAGCTTTATTGCCTTTCCACAAAGTTCAAGCTTCAACATTAACCCAAACAAAGGCTACAGAAAAACCACACAGGGACAAATGCTTTTTGTAGGGCTGAAACTAACGATTTATATAAACGATTAGTTGGTGTGTGGTGTATAATTTAGTTAATATGTTAAGTATGACAAAATGGCAATTTAGTCTTAAATATCTATATGCAGTGGTAAATATAAATAACCAACTATGTGGTTAGGGAGCAAAATTGCTAATACACTCTGAGAAAAAAAATATGTAAAACACTGTTTTACCGATTTTCAGACAGAACTGCATTATATGCTGGCCATACAAATACAATTTCTTCGTTCAAAATAAATAAATTCATTTTAAGAACGTTAGTGGGGTTAAATTGAAGTTATTTTCGACCACAGTGATGTGAAATTTCGAAGGAGCAGAATAGAGAACTTTTGGGTTTTCAGACAGACAGTGTATCTGGTTTTCGTTCAGAAATTACATTAATTTTAAAACTAAAATGTTAAAAGCAAGTAAAATTTTCAAACGACATTCTTTCATTCAGCGAACGTAAAAAAGTTTTTTCATATGAATATTCTCACCCAAAAATTGATACGTGTATGCCTAGCATAAGGCTCGGTTCACACCTATGCAGTTTGCTTTTTATCCGTTTCGACAGTGCTTTTTGCATTTGTTTACGCACAGTTTTTCTGTGATTTGCATTTATGCTTTTTATTGGCCAATTTATATATTATACACACACATACATACATACATACATACATACATACATACACACACACACCTATAGCAAGGTAAAAAAACTTCTGACTTTAGAACAACTCACTTCCTCCTCATGACTACATGTCCCATTAAACTCCTCACATTCATTCGCAACTTCTTCTTAGGCACTTACCGACATGTATGGAGGTTGTAGGGAGTTGTATGTGTGCTGCACTGTATTTCCTGATATGCAAACAAATAATGCATTCTGTATGCAGGCCAAACTAGTCGGCTTATGAAAATAGACGACAACTATTTTCATAAATCGATTAGTTGTTTCGGCCCTAGCTTCTTGTATCATCGGGTGTGACACATCTATCATTAACTAAGCAGATAGACCTGTTTAAGGTCTACCAGTACTGAACCAGTTTCTACTTCAGTGCGCAATAGAAAAACTACTGCATGTCTGCACTGGATTGAGAGAGGAAATAGGGCAGTTTTCCATGTAGAAAATGGCCACAGATTTGTGTGACCTTGTCATAGGGGATGAAAGCTGTCAGGAGTTGGACGTGTCACATTCTTCTCTTTGCTTGTGCAGTCATTACACTACACGAGTCTGCAGGATTAATAACTATCCTCCTCCGAGCTGACAGCAAAGAGATCAGAGCATTTTTTCATGTTTTCGGTGCTGTGTCTGTCTGGCACATAACAGAGAACTGTGCTCCTAATTAACAAGGGCCTTTTTGTAATTAGGAGCAGCCTCTGCTCCATTTTTTATCTTTAGAAGAGTGACGCAATCATGGTGCTTGCATCACGGTTAATGTCTTCCATAAAGTTTGTTTACATAAAAAAGGTCTACTATGCCAAATGTGCTCTGAACTCTCCCGACTTCACTGTTAGCACACCCCATTGCATGCTAGCTCAAAAGCCACACACACACCATTTCACCCAAAAATATATATTACTGCAAAGACATGACAGTTACCATCATTCAAGAGATGAACGAGAGAAACCAAATGACGTCTAAGGCCCCGTTCACACCTAGGCGTATATACGCCTGTAGTGTGAACGCCGCTGCCGCCCCGACACGCCAGAGGGATGCTTTAGCATTGCCCTCTATGGAGATGGTTCACATCTCCACGCCGAACGCCTGAAAAAAGGTCCCGGACCTTTTTTTCAGGCGTCTTTCGGCGTTCGGCTATGAGATGTGAACCATCTCCATAGAGGGGGTCACAGGCTGCATTCACAATCGCGGCGTTTTTTTTCATCGCAAATCGCGGTACAAAAAGCCGCTATTTGCCGCCGCAATTCGCGGGACAAAACGCCGCGATTCAGTACGCTATAGTGTGAATGCAGCCTAAGTCAGTATGGCTCAGTAAGCATGAAGATCAGAGACTTTTACACCCAATAAAAGGCTACCCTTAGGGGAAAAGAAAAAAAAAGAGGCAATTCAAACTGCTCACAATATCTTTAGTCTAGTTACCTGCACATATTGCTTACCTTCAGTTCTCTGCTTCTTAACAACAGATGCCTCCAAATCATGGAATGACCTTTTGCGATTGTTTATTCCTCCATTAAGGCGATTAGATGCATTCTGTGGAACTCCATTTAAGGAGTTAGTGCAATAGAAACCGTTGAGCTGACTGTTCTGGAGGTTAAGAAGGAATTGGGCACACTCTGTAAAGCCCTGGGAGTGTGCAAGGTCAGCCGCTGTCAAGCCACTGGCATTCTTAAAGCTGTGTAACAAAGAACTGAATTAGATACACCATATTGTAAAGAGGAAGCCCTCAGTTCTCTAACTATCTGAAGGCTAAGCATTCATACAAACTTCTATGATCTTCTTTGCTTCCAGAGAGGCCCTTTACTGTATGTACGGAGGGCTTCTCAGCAGTAAGGCCCCTTTCACACTTGTGAAACCTGAAAGTCGTGCAATTTTAAAAAAGTGACTTTAAAGCAATGCCTGTGTAATATTGAGGTCTATGGACCTCAAATCGCATCAAAGTCGGACCAAAGTAGTGCAGGGACTACTTTGAAGTCGCTGCATCTCGAAGTCGCACAGATATGAAAGTACTCATTGTAAATCATGGGGGTACAACTTGTCATGCGACTTTTCAGTCCCAAGTTGCAGGACAAAGTCACACAAGTGTGAAAGGTGCCTAAAGAAGGGCACCGCTTGTTTTAAAATACAAAACATTTCTAATTTCATCAACAATCCTAACTTTTCACAGAAATTTTACTCGATTAAAAATGTATCTACCTCTCTGATCACCTATTAATACTACAGAAAATATATAATCTGTAAGATGCTTGAAGTTCCTAATTTTACAGTGAACTCCAGAGCAGAAATGCAAGTACTCACTACAAATACTTTGTCTACAAACTTAAAAATAAAATGATAAAAACAAAACAAAATAATAAAAGCTTTATGCACATTTATAGATTGTCTGTGGCATTTTCATGTTTCAACTTAGTTACGCTAAATATGATTTTATAAAAGTCACTAAAAACGGGAATATTTCCTAGTTAGTTCCACAAAAAGTGCAAATCCCACTGGCTGAAAACTGTGAAATGGCATCAAGAGGATGGAGATCAGGATATTGGGTGTATTTAGTGATCAAATTGCAGGAACAGAAATTTCAAGAACATCTAGTGATTAAAAAGGTGACCTAAAGCAGTATTTCTTAACCAGTCAGTCAAGACACCCCTCAAAATGGACAAATCTCAAGGCATCCTCCAAAATTATGAATAGTCTTGGGGCGCCCCATTCTTAAATGTAAGAATTATTCTACCAGTTTTAGATAATACAGCAATATCAGTACGCCCAATGTTAGAGGGGATTTATTCTTCCAAAGCAAATATACTTTTGCAAACTGGAACCGACTAGTATTCCAGAGTTATTTCTTCTCCCTCAATTTTTCTGCATCATTTAGCCAATGAGACCCCAAATCTAATGGAGAGAGGCAAGGGAGGGTCAAAAAGGATATGCAAGCAACTGACATCCTTAACTGATGTCCTTTGTCATTTAGGAGGTTGGCAGATAGAAGGTTGTAATGGTGTACAAAGATAAAAATAAAAACTGTGGTTTTGTGTAAATTAAAAGGCAGGCTTCAGCCACCCGTTGGCTTGTATACAAATTTTGGGCCAATTTTTTGGAAACCCATGGTACCTGGGCACCAAATAAATGCAGGTAATTTACCATATTCCATTCAGAAATGGAACAAGTTAGAGCTGGGTCTCTGATGTAGCCATTGACAGCGGTTTTAAAATTCAGCCTTTTGTGTATGTAGTTGTGTTTTTTTTAATGGCCCTGGGTATTTTTTGGGCCTCTTAACAGATTGGGAAAAATAGGGGCTTCACTACTGCTGACTTGAACTCGATGGCTTGTAAATTTCAGGAGAGACTCAAGAATAGATGGATTCGAGCGATGGGAGTTTACATCACAGACAAAGCAATGAATATATACAAAGATACATCATGTAGCAATTTACTTGGCTTTCAGAAGTCTGTGAAATAATCCTATCAATTATCTTCTATGTTCACACCCATCTTCCATGAAAAGTTTCCAAACATTTAGCAACTTTGGTCTCTCTCAGTATTACTTGCAGTACAAGTAACATAAGGAAACAAATAATTAGCTATGGTAGTTCCAGGGTGCATGGAATATTTCCAGTGCATTTATACTATTCGTTAGCATTGAAGTAGTAAGGAATCTTCCTTGAAATGAATAAAGCAGTCTGCAATCCCAAATCTCTAAAGAAAGGGACAAGTAGTCTATTGGTCCTGGAGACAAGCTGTACAAATACTGCTTATGCATGATAATCTGATGTAGATATCTTTTTATTTTGTGAAAGTGTTTAAGCATTAGTTCTCCTTTTAAAAAGATGATGTATGCCAAGCCCAAGATGTGAAAAAAACAAAAAAAAAACACAGCATTAAGTAGAACAAGGAAACGGAATGTAGCTGCGTTTGCCTCAGTTTCCATGTAGGTCCTCTCACGAAAGAGAAGCTACTGAACTGGATTTACAGGTTAATCTCAAAATGCGGTAAAAAAAACTTAGCAGTTTTTTTTCAGGACTGGTAGCTATAGGCGATACGATTTCACTGCTTTTATCTGTTCATTGGCAAACTTCAAAAATGGCATGTGCCTTCTTGAGGGGGGCCTTGCGGGCGCTGCAGGATTTCAATCTATAGCACGATATTGTGTTACCAATGGTTTGTTTGATGACTGTGGTCCTAACTGCCTTGAGATCATTCACCAGCTTCTTCCATGTAGCTCCGGGCTGATCCCTCACTTCATTCATGATCATCCTTACCCCATGAGGCGAAATCTCACATGGCGCTCCAGACCGAGGGAGATTGATGGGTGTTTATTTCTTCCATTTGTGAATAATCGCGCCAACAGTTGTCACCTTCTCACCAAGCTTCTTGCTGATGAATACCATCCCAGCCTTGTGCAGGTCTAAAAGCTTATACCTGATGTCCTTTGACAGCACTTTGGTCTTGCCCATGATGATGGGATGGAATGGAAGAAAGATTCTGTGGACAGGTGTCTTTTATACACATAGCGAGTTGTCGTTAGGTGCACCTTCTTAAATTGACAGGACTAATCTGTCCATGAGCACCGTGGCAGTGAAAAATGCTGGTTTACGCCAGATTTTGGAGAGACGGTTACCCGACTATGGCTCAGGGCCCCATCCAACAGGAGGTCTGTGCATGGGAGTCAGATGGACTCCCATTCCTCTGCAGACGTTAGAGGCTGCATGGGACAGCCAGGAGCAAGCAGTCCTAAGGCCTAGGCTGGATGCAAAATGAAGGGAAAATGTTCTGGACAGCCGCACTCCAAAAATAAATTGCTTTAATTGTAAAATCAATTAACACACAAAAAGCATGCCACAGCAGACGGGGTAAAAAGTTGACGCGTTTCACACCAAACCTTAGTGCTTATTCAAAGCCTAGGCTGGATGCCTGAAACAGCTGTGTGGCAAGAGAGTAAGCCAGGAGGCTGAAGTATTTTGATTGTGCAAGATACAGTAATGGTGTAACCCACAGTGTGGGCTATTGATGGCTTTTGTGAACTTTTTTTGATATTTTAATAAATAAAAGTGGGCTACCAGGCCCATAGAAATAGTTTTGGACTGGCGCACTCATCAAAAAAGCACCTACCGATTGAGTCTGCTTTGGGCAGAGTTGAAACAGTTCCAGATCCTCGCATACCAAAAACAGTGAGTAGCAAAAAACTGTTTTACAGCAATGCTGTGAGGAGCAGCGAATGTAAACCCAGTGGAGTCTGCATGTGAAAGTGTGCTGCTTACAAATCTTAGAGACAGTACGCCAAATTTTCCTTTGTTAAAAGGAACGGTGTTAAGAAGTGTTGTGTGCCTGACTGCACAGATGGTACAGTCAAAACGCAAAAAGGAAGCAATGTTTGCTGAGATGAGACAGAACCATGTAGCTGGAGGGGTTGTTTCCGACAGAACAAGCCCCAGACTGGTGCAAGATGCATTTGGCCACACTGGAAAAAACACACAAAGGGAAAGCAATGCTGGTTCAAGGAGATTAATGTGCAGAGTTCTAAGCTTGCAAGAGAGGATGCAGTGTGGAAAGCCTGGACAAGACACTCAGGTAAGAGCGTTGTTTGCGGTGCAGTGAGTGGGGGCAATCTCCAAGTGCCCTTTGTTCCAGGCTCCAGTGCAAAGTCACCTAGAAAAGCAAAGGTCTGCATGTGTTTGGGAAGCCTGCTATGAGTGCCAGGAGTTAGCAACAATCAAACATTAAAGAAATATACGTATAAATTGTGAATTAAAGGGGAGGTTCACCCCGTTTTTTGTCATCACGTCAATCACCAGCATGTTAGGAACGCCCACTCCTGCGGGACTCGCAACCCGGAAGCCACGGGTGAGATAGCTGTACCAAGGTATGTACAGCATACAAAAAAACATAATAGGCATAATTGTATTGTAATGTGGGGGGCCAATGTAATACTAGAAAGTCGTTTTTAGGGTGAACCTCCCCTTTAAATAGATAACAATAAATTCCAATGTCCCATGATGGGATATTTGAATTTATTGTTAGGAATTTATTGTTATCCATTTAATTCACAATTTATACGTATATTTCTTTAATGTTTGATAGTAGCGCACTTTTTTCTTTGTTTAGATAAGTTGTTTGGAGCCCAATATTAGGCTCCTTTGTATTTGAGTGCAGCACTTCACATTCTAGCTTAGTCACAATTTATAACCCATTTAATCAACATAATCACTTTATTCAGGGTTAGCGCAGATTGTCTGTGCCTTCCAGGAGTTAGCAACAGGCTTACCAGAAGTTTCAGGAGTGTGTTTGCCCATAGAAACGCCTGTGATGTCAGGTCTGTGGACTGCAAGACAAAAGATATTGCCTACAGAGGATTGTAGCAGGTTTAAAGCAACACTACTTCATGGAGAGAAAGTGCAGCTGGGAGAGCACGGTTTCTGTTGGCAACAAGAGAAAATGTGCCAATGGGAAGGAGGAGCTACAGGGAAGAGGTGGCCCACCATCCCCATAGAGATGCCTATAAAAAAAATTCTGCATGTTGGGAGAGTACCATCTCCCATAGCAACCTGAGAAAGTTTGCAAAAAAGAGGAGCTACAGCAGAGAAGTGGCTCCGCTTGGGGGGACGACTTGTCTTCAGGCAGTGTACTGTATAGCAGAAAGACAAGTGGTAAAAATGAATATAATGTGTTGCTCACTAATGAGATAAAAAATGCAGATGGTGAAAATGTGGTATTGCATCCAGATAGGTCAGGGGTGACCACTGAGAAATTTGTGCCATTGCCCCTAGCAACCATGACAGGCTCAGCAGAGGTGTCCCTGGAGACCACCCAGGAGCTTATGGTGTTTGAGCTCAGAGTTTCCCAGGACAACTGTATCACTGTCCCGACTGACAAGTGTGTTTTACATGAGGTGAAAAGTGATGTACTAAGTATCCTACAATCTCAAACTGCTAATGTGTTAATGCAGCCTATACAAGGCAGGAATGTGGATAAATGATGATGTCGAAAGGTGTATTACTGACAATGTTGGTGGTTTGGTGCCTTCCATAGTAACCACAGGCAGTGCCGCAGAGTTGTCCATGAAAATCTCACAAGGAGTCCCTGTGTTGGAGTCGGCAGTGATCCAGGACAGTTCTGATACTGCGCAGCTCAAATCATGGAGCATGAATTATCACAATCTGATGTGGTTGACACTGACTGGAGCAGACAGAATAGATTGGGAGGGGTGGCTCAGGGAAGTACACAATATTTAAGTAAGTAACTATGCCCCACCAGGCTACGTTGGGTAATAGTGATAGAAGAAGGAAAATCACCGCTCAAGGTGGGTCTGCTATAGGGTCATACACAGATGTAGGATTCCAAGGGTGCTGGCAGTGCACTAGGCAAGCATGGGCGTAAAATGAAGGATGGATGGCCGCACTCCAAACCAAACAGGTTGTCTTTATTTAAACGAACAGCAAAACATACCAGATCACAGCAACAGAAACAGGAGGATAACCGACGTTTCGCACTGACTTAGTGATTATTCATGGCTTAATATGGGTAATAGTGAGGTGGACACAATTGCTGCTGTGGCCAATGGAGAGACTGCGGAGCCAGTAGTCACAGGTGCCCTGGGCCGGTTTCAGAAGTTAACCCCTTCCAGTCTGAAGGATCAGATAAGGGTGCGTACATAGAGGTTTTGTCCACAGCAAAACAGAAGCACAATATTGCATATCAGAATGACAGTGTAATGGATAAGGACTTGGAAAGGCTCAGTGTTGCTGAAAATGACATAATAATGAGTGACACATGCGTTTGGTAGTGCTCAAGGGGAGCTGCAAGTGGAGGCCTCCTTAAAAGGGGTTGTAAAGGAAAAAAAATGTTTTCATAATAAGCATCCTTTACCAGCAGACATTCCTCTTTTCACTTCCTCATTGTTCGTTTTTGCTCAGAAGTTGCTCTATTTCTTCTCTGTTCTGTTCACTTCCTGCTTGTCTGATTTTACTGACCACCGTGACGGGAGGGTTTACTGCGGTGGTTAGTAACGTGCTCACCGCCTCCTGGGAACTACATCTGTGTGGCAGGACGCTCTCTACGTGTTAGAGACCTCAAGGAGGTGTGAATTACTGGGCGTGCCACAATTCATACTGGGAAATGTAGTTCTTACATGAACAAACGATGCAAACCAGGAAGTGAATGAAAGAACAGAAACTAGAACGCCGGAGGTAATATAGATGAAGGAATTTAATAGGTATTGTGATGCAATTGCCTATATATGCTCCAGCTTAATTCTCCCTGCTAATTTAATGCTGTGGGTTACAGGTAACAGGTGTTCATGTGTGATTCAGCTCTCTCTGTAAAGACTGTTCATATGTTAAATAAGGCTAGCTTTTGAAAGGCCTTTAATTGTGTGACAACGCTGTCTACAACCTAGTGATGCTCAGAGGTGTTACTAGGTGTCAAACTGGATGCAGACGAAACGTCTGCCTAAGAAACTCAGGGTGTGAAGGTGGTTTGTTGTTATGCTGTTTAAGGAATGTGCAGTGATTAGACATGATGATCAGTCGGTGCCGACCTGTCTAGAATGTTTTAGTAATTAGCCTTAGTGTGTGATTAGGGGGGGGTGGAGATTTCATTGTTGCTTGAATGTCTTGGACTGTATAAAAAGCTGAGAAGAAAACCATTAAAGTCTGTGTTGTTCCAGCAGTAAGCTTGTCTCATGTGTGGCTTTCTGGGCGACTCCAGGAATATCCCTCCTCGTGGAATATTGGGGTGATTTTCGTTATGGGAAGAAGGGAACGTTGACGGGGATATCATTGTAATACCGTCACAACTGGTGGCAGCAGTGGGATTTTCCCTTCTATTTCCCTTTACACCCGGATTCCAAGCAGACACTGGAAGAAATACTGGAAGTTCGTGGAAGGATTGCTAGCAACAAAACCAAGTGGGTCATCATAGCAGAATTAATGGAGCTAGACCAGGAGGACGGGATTGCAGCAACGCCAGCAGTACAAGAGATGGAGACACCAGTGATTCAGGAAGAGGAACCACCAGCCAACAAGCTAATGAGAGAGAAGCTAGCATGGTTCGGTCCGAACCCAACGGCGGATGTGGTGCTGAGAGTGATGGACCTGTTAGCGAAGGAGGCTAAACAAATAAGAGACGCAGAGCTACAGTTAAAACTGGCAGCAGTCCAACAAGCAGCCGCACATTCTCCAAACAGTGAGTACAGCACAGCAGACACAAGGAAGATTCCGTTTAGCGCTTTTAATGAAAAGGACTGAGATTGATAACTACCTGGCAGATTTTGAGCGACAATGTAACCTGCACCGAAAAGCTAGAAGAGAGTGGGTTGCAATATTGTCGGGCAAACTGTCAGGCAAAGCTTCTGATGCTTTCCGGACCGTGCCAGATCAGGATATCCATAGCTACGCCCGGGTTAAAGAAGTGCTCCTGGCTCGTTATGCAGTAACCCCAGAGTCCCACCGACAGAAGTTCAGGGACTCACGCAAAACCACAAAAGACTCTTACGCGGAATGGGCATGCCAGTTGTCGCTGTCGGCCTCTAACTGGGCTAACAGCAGCCAGGCCACCACCGCAGAGGACATTTTGCAACTAATGCTCCTGGAGCAATTTTACAATCACATCCAGACGGACGTCAAAGACTGGGTGAGAGATCGCAGGCCCATGACTCTACCAGAGGCCGCTAAGTTGGCGGATGAATATGCGGATACTCGCAAGACGAACCAGGTCACACCACAGGAACAACCTCCACGACCAACGGTGCCCTCACACCCACCAACCGCTAGATACCAACCTCCTAACAGACCGGTGACATCTAGCCCTCGCTATCCACGCCAGGAGGACAACGAACAACGCTGCTTCCGGTGCAAACAGCTGGGTCACTTCAAGCAGAATTGCCCCATGAATGACAACACCAGGTCAAATTGGTCTCAACCTGGGTACCGCCCACCAGCAGCAGCCCATTGTGTAGACTCGGCTTGGGATCCCCAGGAGCTGGGTCCGGAAGAACCATTGGACACCCTTTACGAAGTCCTCACGGTACAATCTGTTATTACGGACAACAGGGAACAACATTGTCAGCTGGTCATGGGCGATAGCCATGAGCCGGAGGGGCCCTGGAGGGAGCTGGGCAGAAAGAGGCACCGCCGGCCACCCTCCAAGAAGAAGAGGTCCTGGAAGCCGTATAACAAGCTGACCTGGGAGGAGAAGAAGCGACTGGAGGAGATGGAGTCGCAGCGGGCGTCCCAGATGCGGGCCGAGATGTTCGCCAAGGGCCCACCGGTGGCCCCTTACACCACCACCCAGTTCCTGATGATGAAGGACCACGTGGAGAGCCTGCAGGACATGAGCAAGCAGGAGCTGATCCGTGAGTACATAGAGCTGGAGGAGTGCATAAGCCGCATGGAGGAGAACAACCACCCGAGGTCACAGCGGGGTGACCCCCCCAGGCTCCATGAACTGGAGATGGAGCTGGAGAAGCTCAAAGAGGAGAACCGGCGGCTGCGGAGGGAGCAGAGGGTGGCTGACCCTATGGGACACTGATCCCCCCCCCCCCCGGACTCCGAGCACCAGTGCTACAGCCTTTCAACAAATTATTACTTTTTCTTTTTTTTATGAATCTCCTGTGATTGTCACTTCGGACTGAAAGCTCTGAACCCGTCAACCCTACTGGACCAGGAAAGGTCCAACCGGGTTTGCCGGAGCAGGGAGAAAAGGGGGGGCCATTGTGATGCAATTGCCTATATATGCTCCAGTTTAATTCTCCCTGCTAATTTAATGCTGTGGGTTACAGGTAACAGGTGTTCATGTGTGATTCATCTCTCTCTGTAAAGACTGTTCATATGTTAAATAAGGCTAGCTTTTGAAAGGCCTTTAATTGTGTGACAACGCTGTCTACAACCTAGTGATGCTCAGAGGTGTTACTAGGTGTCAAACTGGATGCAGACGAAACGTCTGCCTAAGAAACTCAGGGTGTGAAGGTGGTTTGTTGTTATGCTGTTTAAGGAATGTGCAGTGATTAGACATGATGATTATCAGTCGGTGCCGACCTGTCTAGAATGTTTTAGTAATTAGCCTTAGTGTGCGATTAGGGGGGGGGGGTGGAGATTTCATTGTTGCTTGAATGTCTTGGACTGTATAAAAAGCTGAGAAGAAAACTATTAAAGTCTGTGTTGTTCCAGCAGTAAGCTTGTCTCATGTGTGGCTTTCTGGGCGACTCCAGGAATATCCCTCCTCGTGGAATATTGGGGTGATTTTCATTATGGGAAGAAGGGAACGTTGACGGGGATATCATTGTAATACCGTCACAGGTATTTACTCGTTTTTTAACAGAATCATTACACTATTCTGTCTGTCTACCTTGCAGACATTAATTTTAGGCAAAACATTTTTTTCTTTACAACTCCTTTAAGTATCTCGGCCTCTCAAGCCTTAGCAAATAAGCCCCGCCACATTGCCAGTAAGAGAAGGGCCCCTAAAGTTCTGTGTTTAGATGTGGAATGTCTAGAAATAACAGATGTTGTTGGAACTGGTGAAAACCTTTTCGCTGTACATCTGCGTGTATCCACCGCAGATGGGCAGCCTGGTACTGCTTAGTACCAAATCAGTGGAGGCAGGCGGTACAGGCAATGTTAACGAAAATTGGTATTGGTTAGTGCAATGTTGCTTACTTTTGTGAAAAGTAGTCTCACAGTTCTCTGCGAGAGTGCTTCCAGCGGCAGTGGTGTGTGGAAGGCACTCAGGGAGCCGCTAGGAGGAATCAGAAATGACAGACATGGTGTAAGTCTCTCCGTATGTTGGTGTGAGGAGGTGCGGCTGAGCAGTGGTTGGTACATGGCACGTGTACTGTCTCACCCACTAGACCTCATGTGAAGGAAGGGCCTGGAACAGACATAGCAGTAGTGTGAATTCTATCCGTCACTCGCAAAGATGTGCAGTTTGAGGTACCCGTAGACACTCTGACAGGAAAGAAAAGTGTTGGTAACTGCAATGAGAAAGTGAGTAAGACCCCATGCACACATTAGATTTTTGTCTTTAGATTTACCAAAACCATATAATATGAGGTCAAACCTTATGAGTTTCAATTTGTATGCAATCATGGTTTTGGTAAATCTGAAGACAAAAATCTGCAGAAAACCAATAGTGTGTATGGGGCTTAAAGCCATTTTAAATGTTTTCTTGTTACTGATATGGTGTATGAGAGGCACTCTAGAGCACTGTCGGACAGCTCAGAGCTAGTGGTTGAGGTACCAATGGACACAGATATGGTTAAAGAGCTTGGTGTGGAAAAACATTTGTTGGTAGGACAGTCGCTATTGGAGAGTTTGACAAAAGGGGGGGGTAATGTCAAAGGAATGTCCCATAGGGAGTAACTGCTTGCCTGCAGGCAGTCCCTCGACAGACAATGTCTTAGCAAACTAGGGGACAAGAGGTCCTGCTGACGATAAGGAGTTAACTAATCCATTGTGGAATGTTACTATTGATGTTAAACAGAAGGATGTGGTGTTAATTTCATATAGTTTGGTTGCTAAGCGTAACCACACAAGGGTTAGTGAACCTGAAAAACAGATGATGTTGGCTGATAGAAGTCAGTCCCTGACAGGTGTCGTGGAAGTGGGTCCCCAATGGTCCCTGGAGAGTAGGTCTGGGGGAAGTAAAAATAAATTAAGGATCCAGAGGCCAGAAGGTATAGAAGAGAGATTAGTGGGAGCCCACGGTTCAGGAAGACGTGCGTGTGGAAACAGACCTGGAAGATGATGTGGATAGAGTGCCCCTTTTAGAAAGAAGGTTGGGCAGGTTAGGACTCCTGCTGCTGATAGTTGCCGAAACAGGGGGGGGGGGGATATGTGGCAGTGGGATCCTGCGCTACCTGGAAAAATGCTGGTTTACGCCAGATTTTAGAGAGACGGGCACACTGATTGCACAGCTGTGTGCTGGGCTTTTTAGTGGTTACCTGATTATGGGTCAAGGCCCCACCCAACAGACACAAGGTCTGTGCATGGGAGTCAGGTGGACTCCCATTCCTCTGCAGGGGTCAGAGGCTGCATGGGGCAGCCAGAGCATGCATGTCGGCAGGAGGCAGATGTAGATTGTGACAGCAGCAAGAAGCTGATCAGGAGTAAGCTAGGAGAGCGCTTGACGAAAACTCTTTAGGTCTGAGGAGCAGGCCTAAAGCAGCTGTGTGGCACGAGAGTAAGCCAGGAGGCTGAAGTATTTTTATTGTGCAACATACAGTAATGGTGGAACCCCCTGCATGGGCTACTGGGGTCTTTTGTGAACTTTTTCAATCTTTTAAATAAAAGTAAGCTACCAGGCCCTTAAAAATATAGTTTTGGACGGGTGCACTCATTGAAAACACACCTTCCACTTCAATCTAATCACCCCAATCTTACAGCACAGTCTGTGGGAGACAGAATTATTGTTGGTTGGTAGGGGGATCAAAAAATGTACTCACTAAACTGCAACTCCGTTTATAACATTTGTATCGTGTGGCTTTTCTGGATTTATGGTTGATATTCTGTCTCCATCATTGAAAATACAAACATAAAAATTATAGACCCTTAATTTCTTTGCCCACTTACAAAATCTGCAGGGGATCAAATAATTATTTTCCCCCACTGTATATATTTTCTTGTTCCAACTTTTTTTTTTTTTTTACATTTCTTCAGTCGCTTCCCTGGTTTTTGGTATGGGCCAAAATGATGTCATACATCCCACTAGTCTCCACCTGTATTTTTGTTTTAATGTGAAGGGAGAAGGATCTTTATCAGCCAAGCACACCCTCCTGTATGTATGCCCGAGCTAAGGGCAGATATATTCTAGGATGTAAACGGTACATAACTCATAATGGCTACAGATAGAAATGCTAGTGTTGTTCAAAGTGATTTCTGAACAAAAAGCATGGAGACAAAAAGTTGGATGGGTACGTTTTCTCTGAATATTAAAAATAAATGAGTGTTTTCAGCTTTTGGTGCTCAGATACAGTTTACATCTGCTTTAAACATAACATAAGCTACTTTGGCCAGGGTGTGTTAAAATAAGAATACTGTAAAATGAACTTACAAAAGATTGGATATACTATCTTTGGATATCCTATTTAAAAAAAAAAAAAAAAGATAACAGAAAAATCTCTCTAGCCATCAAATGCATTCAGAGAGTTGCCAATGCCATAATGTCGACCTTTATTCCTGTTGTGCAATTATCCTAAAATCTGTTGTGACAAGATTGAAAGTTGGTGCTTGTACAAAAACATCAAGACTGTAGCCTCTAGGCTTTTATTCTGATGCAATCACCCCCTTCAAGCACTCCAGTAATACTTCCAAAAACAAATAAAATTAATAGTTTAATATTACTACCATCTCAGCACACTACTATACAATTTTGGCAGGTTTAAGTGATGTTCATTGTACAATAACAGAATGAACAGGAGGCGACGGGCAGGTAGATAAGATTCATATGTAAATATCCAAAAAGGTGCTTGACAATTAGGTCTGCCGTAGTTTGATACAATTTTTTTTATAATAATAATAATAATAATAATAATAATAATAATAAGTTCCCCAGAATCATAAACAAAGATATAGGAACAGAGCTACGGCCAGGCTAGCCATTATCTTTAGAGCAAAACCTAGCATTAAAAGCCACAAGAAAAAAATAAACCCACTACTGCCATTAGTTGCAATTGTCATGTTTAAGTTTAAAAAAGTTACAACATGTACAGGATTATGTGAGATGCCTACAGTTCTTAAGCTGTATCTGAAAACACAAATAAAAAAAAAAAATTTGGAAAAAACATGAGCTTTCAGCACAACTAGATCACAGAAGTAGATAAGGAGTTTAAATCCCCTAAAGAAATATACAATGACTTGCATGGATGGACGTGTTAAAAGGAATGAAGCCAGTAGGATTACAGAATAAGGGGAACTAACTGCTCTCATAGGAGCACTCCTCAGAATGTATTCTTAAATTAAAACATTTCATCTCAAACAAAAGATCACAATTAAAATTACAAAGTAAAAAAAAAAAATTTTTAATAAAAAACACACTGTAAATTTGTATTTAGGACATGGCTTTATTACATGGTACTTAAAAACTATTGCAAATGTGTACAATGCCATCAGACAATTTAACTCAACTGTCACATCCTATTCCTCAAAATAATCATTAACTAGCCTCCCTTTAACTATTGTTAGTTAATAATATGGCTGAGTCTTTATATTAGGGTAACATGCATGCAATTCTAAAAAGTCTATAACTGAATTCCTAAAGTAGCATTAAAACCAATCACCGCAACAAATACCTCAACAGTATGCCTTGTGTGCAGAAAGGAAGCGATACTGAACACTCATTGCCACAACTGTAAGGTTTTCGGAGAAGCACCTGTGGCAGTTTCAGCAGTTTCTATTTGGGATGCTCCCCTTTCTAGGATTACTTGAAAAAATCAAGTCAATTCGAATTACGTAGCTGTAAAACATCGACATGTGTAGTTTTTACAGTTTTAAAAATACGTCTAATTAATTTAAAGAGGGACATGGCAGATTACAGAAAAATAAACAGGTAACTGATCATGTAAGGGATCACATATCTGCAGCCAACATTAAAATTTCAGTTACATCTACATACACCCAAAAAAGTGTGCTGGAGCCCATGTCAAATATAGATTTATATTTAAAGTCAACTGATCAGTGTAAAAGTTTATTTTAAAAACCCATTTATTAAAGGGATGTTCGCTCCAGAAGTAGCGTCTATCAGCTAGGTTTACATGGTCTCTGAAAGGGAATGGGTAGAGTATGGTAACAAAAACAAGAAGTAAAATTGTACTAAAACATCACATTAGCAGAGTAAAATATGAAACACGGTCTGTGCATTTTGACATTCAAATGGATTTAGAAAGCATGTTTTTAATTCTATACCAATGCTGCAAAACACAACACGCCTGTCATTACATTCCTAGAACACTGAAATATCTGGGTCAATAATAAAATGACTGAACTTCAGGAGAAAAAAAAGAGCCATTTGCAAACGTAGTACTACCCAAAGAAAGAAGAAAAGAACAGTTTTAAATATTCAAAAAATAAAGAAAAACCCTTATACATCCCAACCTTTTAGGGCTATAGCCCTTGCAATGAAGTGAAAAAGCAATGTCACACTTTAGAGGATGGTAACAGTATTAGAATAAGGACGAAAAAGCTAGGCTTAATAAAATGGGGATACAAAAAAGTGTTTTAGGAGGTTAGACTGATAGCCAACACCAGTTTACAACAGCTAAGCGCTATGAAACACAGGTATGGATTACTGGTGACTGCAATTTTAATAACCTTAATATCACCTAAAAGAAGGAGAAAAAAAAAAAAAAAAAAAGACGAAGTAACAAGTCTTAGGCCTTGTTCACATGGCATTTAACTCACAACTGCAACAAGAATCCAGTGCATTACTGTGGATGGATTTATAGATGGAGGAAGATCAGATGCAGATGTACAAAGCAATAATGGGCCGACAGTGACTATAGCCGTCTGGATAAAAACTGCACATGGACTGATCACCTGCAGCTAGGGACAGATGATAGCCCCTGAATAAAAGTTTTGCCATACCTGTGACATAAATCCCATGTGAATGAGGCCTAAGCCTAGAAGCCCGACTGACAAGAGCTATACTTAAACAGGCGAAAATGATCAGCAAATGATCAGAAAGGGTGTGATAAAAGCAATGTACACGTAGAAAATGGATTAAACAATATGGGATTTAGGAGAGATGGCTGCTGAACAATGTATGAAATGTAACCGTTGTTTGAGGCCCCCCAAGGCTCTTAGGTCGAGTCATGTGTAAGAATTTTACAAGTAGGGTTATCCCCTTCATAGCATGCAATAGCTTTTGTTTTATATCACCCATGTTATACAACTAGTCAGCAAAGGCTACATTGAGGCCGCGTACACACGGTCGATCCAAACCGGTGAGAATGGTCCGACGGGCCATTTCCATCGGTTCACCGCTGAAGTGGCCTGACGGTCTGATGTGCGTACACACCATTGTTCCAAAAACCGATCGGGTCAGAACGCGGTGACGTAAAAACACACGACGTGCTGAAAAAAACGAAGTTCAATGCTTCCAAGCATGCGTCGACTTGATTCTGAGCATGCGCTGGTTTTGAACCGATGCTTTTCTGTACTAACCATCGGTTTGGACCGATCGGTCAGCGGGCCATCGGTTCGATTTTAAAGCACGTTTTAAATTTTGGACCGAAGGACAACAGACCGATGGGCCATACACACGGTCGGTTTGGACCGATGAAACTGAACTTCGGTCCATTCTCATTGGTTTGGAACGACCGTGTGTACACGGCCTAATACCACTGTCTTCTAAGGCTCCTAAAATCACTACAGGTACAGAGAAAATAAAAATATATTTTAGGTGTCTAGCTCATAGCTTTGTATTATCAGTAAATTTGAGTTATAATTATAACGTTTTTTAAAAAAGGAGCTAAATAACTCATTAGAAACTATAGATACTTTAGGTCATATATGGGACATTTGTAAAAACAAAGAACTAGGATAAATGGGACATCCAAGAATATAAAACTATGGTATCAAAAGGCTTAATGTACCAGTGTAAACTGTACATAAAACAAAAATGGGGAGAATGTGAATTATGCGCAAGAAAAAAAAAAAAACGAACAGACATTTTAAAAGATAAACTCACATCTTACCCAAATCACTTTTGGAAACTCAGAGAATGTCCTCTGAAAAAGCAGGAGTACTAAAATGTGAGGCAAGAAGAACCATCAGATGGTTGATGTAAACCAAGGTCTAACGGGACAAACTTCAATATATATTTTACTAGTACAGCACTTTCTAAATGGGATGAAAAAGGTACAAAGTAGGCAGCAATGAGATACACCTTTAGCACTTAATATTTTGTTTTGTAAAATAGTTAAAGAGCAATGCTAGGCTAGTAAAAACACTATAGAGGGAACAGTGCCAAATGTATGAAATCTGGTCACGTTATCTTAATGCAAGCTCGAGAAAAACCAGTGCAGACAAATTTTAGACTTCTGGTTAGGGCTGCAACCTCTCTTTGTGCACTCAGAGCGAAACACTGGAGCAAGATGTCAGTAACGTGCCAGCTTGGTTGTTTTCAAAGCCTAAAATTATAAGTCATTCAGGAGATGGACCATGTAGCACTCTCATAACAAGGTGAACATCTGGGAGGTAGACCCTGTCCCTTTCAATAACATTTTATGTTATTCCCCTTTCAATTAAGTGACAAGATATACTAAAGTAAAGACTATACAGATATGCAGCAAAGTGTATAGCACCTCCAAAATACTAAAAGGTTTAAAACTAACAGAAAGGGGGAACAAAATAAAAAGATAACGCTATATAAAATATGCTGCTCTTGTGGATATATGCAGGTTAAAGTGGACCTTCAGTCATTTTCTCAACTTGCCATCTATTACATCTTCTGTCTTTGTTGTTTTAACTTTGGATAGTAAAACTTTTTTTTCAGCCAGTATACCTTTTCTTTATCGTACTATTGCACATAATACACGGCACAGGGCTTACTGGCTTTAAAGCATTTTACTCTGAAAGTCTGGTGGCTGACAGAGGGATACGACTGCATGCAAGCTGTATGGGTGTTGGATACAGGCATTAAGGCACGCCTACTCAGCATCAGGCTGAGCAATTATAGTGGCATAATATTCATTTGCTGGACTAGAGCTCGGCAGTAGATGCACTGTATTAGTACCTCTGTTTTTTGTGCTTAGGACCAAGTTTTCCCGAAGTAGAAGAGGGAATAGAGCAGGGGGGAGCGCAAGGGCGCCACAGTCAGGGTCTGACAGTACCATCCTCCCCTGAAAGACCTGAAGCAACTGGCCAGTCTGTTCCGCCTATACTCTCAGGTGTTGTAGCTGCTTCCAACATTTCAGGCTCTGCATACGTCACTAAGGACAATTTGGCTTCAGCATTAGCTGGCTTGGAAGGGAAGATAGCTGATATGCTTGCATCTTCTTCCCAGGATGAGAGAAAACGCAGCAGATCTATTCTCCTGCCCTTGACCTTCCAGTATTGGAACAGGAATGGACAGGAGATGCAGAGTTACCTTGGGGGGGGGGGGGATCAGGGAGGATTCAGTATCTGAAGAACCTCTCAGCCTCGCAATCTCAAAGATTGTTGATTCAATCCCTTACGGAATTGGCCCGTTCTGGTTATAAGTTACCCCCAGCAGAGGCAGCTGAAGTTCCTTTTCCTATTTGGGTTCTCTAAGGCCCCCACAGGGTTCACATACTTTCCCTGTACACCCAGTGCTGGAGTGGCTGATATATGCCGACTGGGATCACCCAGATAAGCATTTCCTTCCTCCTAAAAGGTTTTTTCTTCTTTACCCTATGGAAGTAAAGTTTACTAAAAAGTGGAGTTTGCCAGCAGTAGATGCTGCCATCTCCCCTGTAAATAGGAGTTTAGCTTGTCCAGTGGACAATGCCCAGATATTTAAGGATCCAGACGATAAAAAAAAAAAAATGGAGTCTTTGGAAGGGACCCGAGATTTAGGCGAGCTACCAAGAGCCTTACGTTTTGCAGTTGACGCCATTAAAGACTATTCATCAGGCGTCAATCCGACAATGCCACAGCAATGTCCTATATCAATCACCAAGGGGGCACCAGAAGTCACGCAGCCCAAAGGGAGGTGAACCATGTTCTGACTTGGGCAGAGGAGCATGTACTTTGCCTATCTGCAGTCTTCATTACGGGGTGGAGAATTGGCAGGCGGATTTCTCGAGCTGTCAATTGTTCCCGGGAGAATGGTCTCTACATCCCGAAATTTTTCTGCCTATATGCCAAAAAATGAGGTACCCCGGACATAGATCTAGTGGCATCCAGGTTCAACAAGAAGTTGGACAGCTTTGTGTCAAGAACAAGAGATCCACTCGCATACGGGACTGATGCGTTAGTGACCCCGTGGGATCAGTTTTCACCGATTTATGCGTTCACCCCAGGTCCAGCTGCTACAGTGACTTCTTCGCAGGACCAAGGAGGAAGGGAAGCCAGTAATTCTAATAGCCCCGGCATGGCCCAGAAGATCCTGGTATGCAGAGATCGTAAAGATGGCAGTAGGGGATCCATGGACTCGTCCAGAAAGCAGGGGCCGGTATTCCATCCTGCCTTACAGTCGCTAAATTTAATGGTTTGGCTGTTTAAGGGGGTAACTTTCAGGTTCAGTGGCATCTACCCTGATTAATGCAAGGAAGCCGGCTTCTAGCACCATTTATTATAGAGTCTGGAGATCCTATGTTTTCTGGTGTGAAACCAAAAGACAGCATGTCATAGAATTTGTGCCTTCCTACAGTTGGGGGTAGAAATGAAGCTAGCCTTGAGTACAATCAAGGATCAGGTCTTGGCCTTGTCAGTGTTTTTTCAAAGGCCGCTTGCTTCGCAATCTTTGATCCGGGCCTTTATACAAGGGGGTGGCTTGTATAACTCTGCCAGTTAGGGCACCCTTGTGCCCATGGGATTTGAATTTAGTCTAGTCAGTTTTACAAAGACATAATTTTGAGCCGATACACAATATTCCTTTGCTTCTTTTGACAAGGAAATTGATGTTCTTAGTTGCGGTAACCTCTGCAAGAAGGGTATCAGAATTGGCTGCCTTTTCTTGTAAAAAGAGACATATTTAATTATTCATAAGGACAAACAAGGTGGTGTTGCATCCTCACTCAACCTTTCTGCCTAAGGTAGTGTCAGGTTTTCATCTGAATCAGGATGTCTCCCTGCCTTCCTTTTCTCCCAGAACCTCGTTCTGCGGGAAAAAAAATTACTACATTTTCTCGATGTAGTGAGAGCAGTCAAGGCCTATCTGAAAGACAGCTCAGATACGGAAAACTGATGTTTTGTTTGTGCTGCCAGAAGGCCCCAAGAAAGGGCAGGCAGCATCGAAATCAACCAATTCAAAATGGATTTGTCAGGCGATTGTCCCGTGATACATGATAAAGAAAATAGGATTTTTATAACAGCTTACCTGTAAAATCCTTTATTTGGAGTACATCACGGGACACAGTGGTCCCTCCCCTCTTTTAGGAATGGATATATATCTTTGCTACAAAAACTGAGACGTACTCCCTGTATGGGAGGGGTTAAATAGAGGGGGACTTCCTGTCTTGAGTGCACCAGTGTCCCTTCACCTACAGGTGGCGTATAACCCCCATAGTTATTACTATGGCTGCTCTGTGTCCCGTGATGTACTCCATGAAAAGGATTTTACAGGTAAGCCATTATAAAAATCCTATTATACAGCCCACTTCCCGTTTGTTAATACGCCTAGCCTTATGACATTATGCACAGCTCTCACTCTTGTGAGAATTTGCCAGGAAGACGCAGGGGTGAGTCAGAGGGCCAATGAGAGCTGCAGGGCTGGAAGTGTGCCTCTGTTTAAATCCTGGAAGTGAACAGGCAGCAGCTTCAGCTGCCCAGTTAAAAATGGATGCAGCCAGACTTAGTGGAGGGAGATTTCTGCAGCATATTTGGCAAGTACTGAGTCACATTACATATAAAAAAATATGCAAAGTGGTTGGAGGGAAGCTTCAGAATGGCAAATATGTTTTTATTACAAATAATGCGAGCAGACTGCAGTTCCTTTTTAAAGAAACCAAATGATAAAAGGATTTATCAGCTGCAAAACAGCCGCATCTTAAATAATGGCTGAATTTAGTACTGAATACATATAACAAAGCTGCATCTCTTTCCATTTCATGTCAGTTCAAATTATTTTACATTACTTTAAAACCACAAAACTTTATAAGGGGAGACATTTTAGTGCCTAAGTGATATGCTAATTGCAACACAATTGCTATGTAATAGTGTTTACCCATCTCCATTTAGGCACTGTAAATCAATTACCTACATATTAGGATTTATTTTATTTGCAGGGAGGGACATATGCACTACTGTTAATAAGATTAGTGCTTTAAAAAGGAATATGCTTCCTTTCAGTTGGAAAACACAACACATTGTCACTAAAGTCATGTTATATTTTCAGTTTTAATCTGCAGCAAGCCATGCTGAAAAAGAAAATGTTGAATAAGAGCCATATTGCTTGGAAGGGATGACATCTTGTTTTAACAAAGCAATACAGTAATTAAACAGTATTCAGTGGCAGGATCTTTTTTTTTTTTTTTTTGAGTAAAGGTTATGGTATGGTAAAGGGGGGGAGGGGATAAAGTGTTCATTTTGTGAACTGACAAGGGCAAACAAACCTGTCAAGTTCAAGAATTGGCTCTACATTTTAGGCAATTTCCAAGTCAGGAAAGGGAAAACAGCTGTATGAGCAATAGAGATCTGGTTCTGGGCCTCTGGCCAATTTTCTAATGCCATTACATCAAGAATGACTCATGGTGACCCTTTGGAGTGCTATATGTTTGACTTTATTTGTAAACCAGTGGTGCTTAATTTAGATGACTACTTTATCACAAAAAGCATGCTTTCCATGGTATGCAACTTACATCAGATTTGCCTCCCTGCACTACAGTGAGATGATAAAATGTAGGGGCTGCGACTTTAAGCATTGTCACTGCCGATTCACAATCCTGTAGCTGGTCAGTAGACCCCTGGCCACATCCAATCCCACCCATTGATTTCAGAGCTGACAGCACCGCTTTGTTGCTGAAACCCTCCCACTGCGAGCTGCAATTTTCTTAATATGAAAACAAAAATGGAGGTTTTTCTCTTAGTCAGGTAAAGGTAAAGGAAATTTTTGTTCACGTTATAAAGCTTGCACATCACAGTGACTAGATTTGGTAATAGTTTAGACTGATAAAGAGGTGCATTTATTTGTACCTTAAAACGCAAGACAATTTACAAAACAAAAATCAAGAATTAAAGTTGTACTCATTTTTATGTTTTGCAGCATTACAAAGAACGAAAACATGATTTCAACCGGAGTAAAATTCAACTCCAGGGTTTACAAGTTGTATGAAAAGAGAAAACCCATTTCTGAACCTTCAAGACAAAATGGTTAAACAAAAGGTAAAGCAAGCATACAGAATACAACAATTATAATTCAGCAAAATGTGATAGATAACTGTTTGGCATATGAGACTATGTGTGCCTGTTATATAGTTAATGTTAGAAGCATCATGCATTATATTTAAACTACAGGTGTGGGTTTAGAGATTGTATGGACTACATACATCCCAACATGAGTCCACTCACTTGTAAGTGTTATAAAAATGTATGTGTAATGTTTAACTATTTTATGCAATGCAGAATAGAAAAAACAAAAAAGGCACATACTCTATCTGCCCTCCATTGGACACAAGGGCCTTAAGGCAGTCCAAACTACCAGCCCTTGCTGCTTTGTGTACAGGGGTCTCACCTACGTAGTCCTAGAAAACAGAAATCAAAGAGGTCAAAGGCAATATTTAATGGAAATGTAGCTATAAACACGACAAGCTCATTAGGTACACCAATAACTATTAGAAAAATAAAATAAATATAAACTATTAATTTACATTCTGTTTGAGGGAGTTGTGGTAGGACGTACAGATGTATACTGGCTATCAGTTACCACCTTGTTAGTGTTAAATGTTGCTATATAGCAGCCATTTGCATCTTAGTGTTTCTAGAGTGAACAGATTTTCCCTTTGACGGTGCCTGCAAAGTTCTAGGGACATTGCCACTCGGCAGCACAGCACCAGTGATCTTTCCAGCCATCTGCAAGGGTGGCATTCTGACCACCACTGTGAGAGTGAGAGCGAGATATATTTTAGCATTTTTCCCACAGACCCTTATGAATTGGTTTAAAATCCACCGTCAAGGATGTCCTTCAGACTCAAGAACAGAAGGATGGATCTAAAAATTAGAACACAACACAGTGCAGAAGTCCAGCTGTCCTGGAAGACTACTGGAAATAGTTACCCACAAGACAAACTTTGGATTTCTCCCAGTCATCTTCCAGGACAGCTTTTGAGACTATAAAAAAGGAATTACCAGCCCAGGGTGGGAAAACTGCCTGGAGGACCTTCCTACCAAAGGCTTGATAGTAAATCAAACCAATAGTGTTTAAAGTGGCTTTAAAGCCATAATTTTTTTTTTACCTAAAAATTACTCACCTGAGCCCAATCTCAATCTAGCAATATGCACAAGAGCAGCAGCTCTCCCAGTGCGGCCTCTCCTCACTGGGCAGATTGATAGCAGCAGAAGCCATTGGCTCCTGCCAATGAAACCCTATGACGAGGGGCTGATCCCCACTGTCTAGGTCAATAGACGCAGACAGGGCAGCTCGGGAACAATACCACATGAGTGCCGCCATAGAAAGCAGCCAAGGACCAGCAGAAGAGGATCAGGGCTTCTCTGTGCAAAAACATAAAAAATTAAGTAAGTACAGCTACACCCCAAAAAACACAGAACCTTTACATTCACTTTCAAAAGTTTGAATATCTTGACCATGTAGTCGCCTGTTCATGTGTGGCACCAGCTCTCCCAGCCCTAGGAGGTCGTCAAAGCCCTTGTGGATCAACAAAAGGAGGTTATTTCTGCCATGGAAGACTTGAAGGCCAGCTTTCCCTGGTTACCTCATGCAAGGAGAACAATCTAGGTCTCCGACTTTCTGAAGCTCTTGGTTATTAGGCACGCTGCTGCCATAACATCCCTTACAGGCATTACGTTTATTTGGATCTGTGCCAGGTAAAAGTCAAACTTTAGAATTTTTTTCTTCCATGAGAAGTGATGGAGCAGGAGATTGTCAAGGTAAAGACTATTGAAAGGCTCTTAACCAACAATGAGAAAACTCTTGTAATGTATGGAACTGTTGAGAGGCTTGAGATTCAAAATTAAAATCAAAAACTTCCCTGAAGGCTTTCCGACCACAAAAACATGGGGAGTAAAATGCCAATCCCTCTGCTTTCTGAGGAACCAGGACCAAAACCCTTTCATTGACCAGTTCTCCCAAAAGACACTTCTTTTGGAAGCCTGATAACCAAATTCAAGTAAGAAGGGGATCCGAACTCCAGATTGTAGCCTCTGTCAATCAGGTCCAAAGTAAATTTGCTGCAGGTGACCAATTCCCATGTGGAAGGAACCCTTTGAGTCATCCTCCCACTGGGGCAACAACATTGGTATTGGTCAGGAGGGTTTTAAAAAAAAAAAAAAAAATCCTCCATTAGCCTTTCCTTCATGGCCGGTCCAATGTTTCTTACACCTGGTCTCCTTGCTCTCCTGACTTCATATCCGCAATGAATGAGATGAGATCGTAAGGCATGAAAAAGTAGAACCCAATTTCTCCTTACCTGTGGACACAAGCTTGCTGCAGGTCATGGCACATTCCACTTTAAAGAAACCCCCAATACAAGAGCGACACAAGGGCTTGACTCAAGAAGATCCCAACTCAGCACTGCACATTTTCTTTTTGTAGCAGCACCTCTATCCAAGGCTTTGGCCTGCAGAACACATATAAAAAACAAACTGAACAAAGTGCAATAAACTGCCCAACACTACAGTGCTCCAACCTTTAGCCAGTGTCCTATCCCAAGCACAACACCAAGGAGCCCCAAATTATCTCCATATCAAACAAGCACAGTGTAAAGTGAGCAGGCAATAAACCACCTCAGGCTTACCTGCGCAGAGCTGACTTTGGAGGAGCCTGTATTCCCTGAAGACTGAGTGGAAGCAGAGGGATCCATAGCAACTGCGCTGAGCTTACCACCAAACACCAGATGCCCTAAAAACACCCTGCCACACGAGACCTGAAACCACAGCCCCGGATGCCGTCACTCTGCCCAGAAAGGATAGGAGTACATCTTTCTGTATCCAGCATGGAACACAAAAGCTCCAACCCCCACGAGGAAGACCTCAATACCTGCCAATTTACCACAAGGCAGCATCACGGAGGACAGCTGGCAACTGGAAAACCACCACAACCATACCAACCTATACAGAAGGTCTTTGGGGGGCACCACACCATAAAAGGAAAAACAAAAAAAACATGTACAAGCTGAAGCCAACGGTTCCACAGTCACATATCTCCTCCAGAGGAAACACTAAAACTCAGGGAGATGGCCCGGAGGACCTCCTTTAAAATTTTAGATTAAAGATCAGAGGGACCTTCCAGCTTTTAATCAGCCAGTATGGTATGGGGGGTGCATTAGTGCATATGGAATGGGCAGCTTGCATATCTGGAAAGGCACTGTTAATGCTGAAAGATATAACCAGGCTTTAGAGCAGCATATGCTCTCATCCAATGTCTTTTTCAGGAAAGACCTTGCATATTTCAGCAGGACAATACAAAACTGCATTTATGATAACAGCATGGCTTCATAGTAAAGAGTCTGGGTGCCCAATAGGCTTACCTGCAGTCCAGACCTTTCACCAATTGAAAATATATGGCCCCATCTTGAAACACAAAATACGACAACCCAGGACTATTTAGCAGTTACAATCCATATATCTTTGCTCTCCCAAAACTCCAGCAATTGGTCTCAGTTCCCAGACCTTTACAGAGTGTTAAAAGTAGAGGATATGGTACATTGGATGGTGAGAAAAAAAAGTTTGCGTTTCTTGTTGAAGATGGAGATCATCAGCTGTCCTGGAAGATCATTTTGGAAAAAATTAAATTAGGTAGTAAATGTCACACCCTCACCTCCCCTGAAAGTGATTGTAAAGTCACATAAAAAAAAAAACCCACACACACACCATTATACTTGCCTGCTTTGTGCAGTGGATTTGCACAGGGCAGCCTAGACCCTCCCTCTTCTCAGGTCCCCATCTCCTGTCGATTGCCCCAACAAGCAGCTTGCTATGGGGGCACCCGAGCCAAGCTGCAGCTCCAGGTGTCCATTCAGACTATGAGCTGTGGTCCAGCCTCACCCCCTTTCTCTCCTGCTTAGCTAACTGACTTAGACAGCCAATGAGGAGGGAGAGTCCCAGACAGCTGAGGGAATCGTGGACATCGCTGGGGCTTAGGTAAGTATTAGGGGGGCTGCTACACACAGTTTTTTTATGCACATAGAATGCATCAAGATTAAAAAAAAAAAATTCTGCCATTACAAACCCCTTTAAAACCTGCTACACATTGGCTGGTTCAACAGATACTAGCCAACATTCGGCCTGTGTGTACATCAGCCTGGCTGGCTTCTGTTGAACGGGTATGCTGGAAAACGAGCAGTTGATCGGCATATCGGTGTGTTCTGGGAAAGGCAACCCCCCTGTCAGAACACAGCTCAGCGGGGAGATCGGTGTACCAACATATTATAGTTAGTACAGCAAGCGCCTTTTTTTTCCTGTTCATATCGCTGAGTTGGGGGAAGAAAAAAAAAAAAAAGTCTGTACCAAGCTTTATACTTACCCACGTCCTCACCTGATCCAGCTGTGTGCCCGTCTGTAGTGGTTCCCTCTTACAGGCTTTGCTGAGGCAGCTTAAGCCATTGACTGCGATAAAGGAGCAGGGGGTCGAGAAGTACTGTCTGTGCCACAATAGGAGGCGGCTTTCTATGGCGGCACACTGAGAAGAGGAGCCAGGAGCGCTGGCTGGGGGACCCAGGCCACTCTGTGCAATTCCATTACAAGAAACAGGCAATTATAACATAACATGTTTGTTACCCAAAAAAGCATTTTATGCTTTTTACTGGCTATGATCATAAAACTGTTGGAAGGGACCAATCAATATCAAAGATACTACAGCCGTGGCCAAAAGTGAAAAATATAACATTTTCAAAGTCTGCTGCTTTTGTGTTTTTAGATCTTTTTGTCAGATGTTACTATGGTATGCTGAAGTATAATTACAAGCATTCGCTAAGTGTCAAAGGCTTTTATTGACAATTACATTAAGTTTATGCAAAGAGTCAATACTTGCAGCGTTCCCCTTCTTTTTCAAGACCTCAGCAACTCACCCTGGCATGCTGTCAATCAATGTCTGGGCCACATGACTAACGGCAGCCCAACTCACCCTGGCATGCTGTCAATCAATGTCTGGGCCACATGATTAACGGCAGCCCATTCTTACATAATAAATGCTTGTTTTGTCAGAATCCGTTTTTTTTGTTCACCTGCCTCTTGCGAATTGACCACAAGGTCTCAATGTGATTAGGTACTGGAGAGTTTCCTGGCTATGGACCCAAAATGTCGATGTTTTGTTCCCCAAGCCACTTAGTTATCACTTTTGTCTTATGGAAAGGTGCTCCATCATGCTGAAAAAAGCATTGTTCATCAAACTGTTTTTGGATGATTGAGAAAAGTTGTACGCGGAGATTGTTTTTGTACCATTCTTTATTCATGGATGTGTTCTTAGGCAAAATTGTGAGTGAGCCCACTCCCTTGGCTGAGAAGTAACCCCACACATGAATGGTCTTAGAATGTTTTACTGTCGGCATGACACAGCACTGATGTTAACCACTAGAGTACCGGGCCATCGTCAAATGACGGCTCCACGGTTACTCTGAAAATTCAACAGGACGTCATTTGGCGTCCTGTATTCTTGCGGCCACTGGGGGGCGCGCGAGCGCGCCGGCGGCCGCGCGCGCGCGCCCGGCGCGTCCCCGAGATGCCGATGCGCGTGCCTGGCGGTCGCGATGTCCGCCAGGCACTCGGAATCGGCGGCTACAGGGACAAGACGTGGAGCTCTGTGTGTAAACACAGAGCTCCACGTCCTGTCAGGGGAGAGAGGAGACCGATCTGTGTCCCTTGTACATAGGGACACAGCATCGGTCACCTCCCCCAGTCACCCCCCTTTCCCCACAGTTAGAACACAATTTAGGGATACATATTAACCCCTCCCTCACCCCCTAGTGTTAACCCCTTGAATGCCAGTCACATTTATACAGTAATTAGTGCATATTTATCGCATTAATCGCTGTATAAATGTGAATGGCGCCAAAAACGTGTCAAAAGTGTCCGATGTGTTCGCCGCAATGACACGGTGACAGTAAAAAAATCGCAAATCGCCGCCAATACTAGTAAAAAAATTAATAAAATAAAAATGCCATAAATCTATCAGCTATTTTGTAAACGCTATAACTTTTGCGCAAACCAATCAATATATGATCATTGCGATTTTTTTTTACCAAAAATATGTAGAAGAATACATATCGGCCTAAACTGAGGAAAAAAAACGTTTTTTTTTTTTTAAATTGTGATATTTATTAAATAAAAAAGTAAAAAATAGTGTTTTTTTTTTAAATTGTCACTCTTCTTTTGTTTATAGCGCAAAAAATAAAAACCGCAGAGGTGATCAAATACCACCAAAAGAAAGCTCTATTTGTGGGAACAAAATGATAAAAAAATTGTTTGGGTACAGTGTAGCACGACCGCGCAATTGTCATTCAAAGTGCGACAGTGCTGAAAGCTGAAAATTGGCTTGGGCAGGAAGGGGCGTAAGTGCCCAGTATGGAAGTGGTTAAAGTTCGTCATTTCTTCGCCGGACAATATTTTTTCTAGATGCCCCAACAATCAGAAAGGGGATTCATCAGAGAAAATTACTTTAGCCCAGTCCTATCCCTGTACTTTCTCCAGAATATCAAGCTGTCCCTGATGTTTTTCCTGGAGAGGCGTGGCTTCTGTTTTTCTCTTTACACCAGGTCATCCTCCAAAAGTCTTTGCCTCACTATGCGTGCAGATGCACTCACACCTGCCTGCTGCCATTCCTGAGCAAGCTCTGCACTGGTGGTGCCCCAATTCTATAGCAAAATCAACTGCAGCAGAAGGTCCTGGCCCTTTCTAGAGACTTTCTTGGGCACCCTGAAGTCTTCACAACAATTGCACCGCTTGATGATCCAATAAATGCTTGATTTAGGTGCAATCTTAGGAATGCCTGTGAATTCCTTTTTGTGCAAGGCAAGGACGACTGCACGTGTTTCCTTGCAGGTAACCATGGTTAACAGATGAAGTACAAGGATTTCAAGCAACACCCTCCTTTTAAAAGCTTCCAAACTTATTCTAAACCAGCATTAGAGTTGTTTCCACCCATGTCCTCGTCAATACTGACAATGGTTTTAATGAGAGAATCACTGACTTGTCAGCTGTTTTTTTGGGGCAGGGCTGAAATGCAGCCAAATTTTTTGGGGCATTAAAGTGTTTGTAAATAATGTTTTTACCTTCATGCATTCAATGCATGAAGACCTTCTGTGTGCAGCAGCCCCCTCAATACTTACCTGAGCCCCCTCTTGATCCTGTGATGTTCATGAGAGCCTTGGCAATTTGCTCCAGCTGCTGTCAATCACAGCCAGTGAGCTAATCAAGAAACGCATGAATGGACACACAGCCGCGGATCGGGAGAGTATCTCCACAGCAAGCTGCTTGCTGTGGAGGCACCTGGCAGGAGGGATGGGCCAGGAGCGACGGCGCGGGACCCAAGAAGAGGATCCAGGCTGGTCTGTGCAAAACCATTGCACAGAGCAGGCAAGTATGACATGACATGTTTGTTATTTTAAGAAGGAGAAAAAAAAAAAAAAAGACCATACTATCGATTTAAGTTCATTTTCATGGCAAAGAGGGACTTTGCAAATAATTGCAATTCATCTGATCACACTTCATAACATTATGTAGTATATGCAAATTGGCATCATAAAAACCTAAGGCAGCAGACTTTGTGAAAATTGCTATTTGTATCTTTCTCAAAACTTTTCGAATGGCTGTACAATGAGGACAGTTGCCAGCCATAAAACTTCCATGTTTGAAGGGGTGAATCTCCAAAATATACTTGCAATAAATTTGTGAACTTTCAAAATGCTATACACACACACACATTGTCTTACCTGTTTATTTACATTAGCACCTGCTTGAATAAGCCACATAAGGCAGTGAGGATGCCCTCCGAAAGCGGCAATGTGCGCTGGTGTTTGAGCAAAACGAGTTGTGCTGGCATTAACAGAGCAACCTGCTCCAACCAGCTGGACCAGACACTCCAACTGTGAAAATGAAGGATAGCATTAGTTCAGATAAAACCTGGTTTTACCAAGCTCCTACACATGTATTTTGACAAAGGTATCCATACTCAAACTGATTGTTCACTAAATGGGTACAGCAGCAAGTGTGCTTTTTTTTTACATCAAACAACCCACAATAAGCACCGTCTCTTTGCGATTAACATTATTAAAGCATTATTACCTGACTCTAAAGGTGGGGGTACATAGATCGAAATTCAGCCGGCTTAGCAAGTATCAGCCGAATGTTCAATCCGTTTGTGGCCCTCCCTGTTCAAAAAAAGTCAATGGGTACATTGACTTTTATCTAATGGCCACGCAGGAAAACTTATCGATCAGTACTTGCAGCCCCTACTGTCAGAATAGAATGCCACAGCATGGAGGATTCCTACATCCACCACCCTTGTGTGGATAGGGGAATCTTTTTTGCTGGCTGAATAAGAAAAAATTAAATAAGCATGCATGCCTAGATTAATCCTACTGCTTTATTCAAGTAAAGGTATTGCACCTAAAAACATGCTGCCAAATGATTGCCTAAAGAATGTTTTGCAGCATGTTACACCCGTATTTTGGGTATAACATGCAACATGCTCCAGCACATGATAACCACCCCCTCCACCCCCGATAATCAGGAGCAGATGGCTTGTAATTCCTAATGAACTGCGATGGCGCTGATGAGGGCACACGCAAGGTTCATTCACAGGCCCTGCAGTTTTCAAACAGACACAGGCTGAAAGCTGCAGGGCTTGTCTGCAGGTGGCTGACTTTGCAGATAATGTGTGCGCAATGCTTTGCAGGACCCTGCAGGAAAAATGTATAAAAGTACGTTCTTCCTGTAATATGCACAATTAGTATTTTTTTCCCCCAAAAGCTGAACTTACCCTTTAAAAACTAATAAGATTATGGACTGCATTACACGACATTTTCATGCAGCACAAATTCATGGATATTACTTAAGTTCAAAGTTGTGCAACCTGTGATCTTAAAATTAAGATACTGGAAAAAACACAAAGTTTTTACACAAATGAAATACTTAGTGCTGTTTTACCTGCAAAAGGCTCTGTATTTCTCTTCATCCAATCCTGAGATTACACACCCCCCTACTCAGCACAGGCAGTAGAACACCACCACTTATAGCTGAGGAATACAGTGGTGTCCTCCAGTTCTATAGCTCCAGTCTCCTGACTGGACAGTGAAAGAACAGGAGCAGACCGATTGGTCATCTCTCTGCTCTTATCACTTTTTTTGAATGCAGCATCCATGATTGGCTCCCATTGCTGCTTCTCCCTCAACCAGTTTGAATGCTTATGCACAGGGAAATACAAGAGACAAAGACCAATTCGTATTTAGGCCTCATGGGACAAAATCCTTGGTGCCGTCTGGTATCCAGGCGCTGCCTGTGTCACATGCAGCCACCAATACAGGAGAATGGTTGCATGCAGTAATGTTTGGTTTAACGCCAATTAGCATCTACATTGTCCCCCCCCCCCACCGCATGTATGGTGCTTCTCCACAAATGCCAGAAAGTGCTGAATATTTTATGCCTCTGGGGCACATAGGAGCCGCTAGTGCCACAAATATATGTATAGAGCTGTATTAAAGTGGTTGTTAACCCACTTCTATTGCATTATCCCACCCTCTCTGCACCATTATCAGAAGTTTACTTGTGGCCTGTAAAAAAAAAAAAACTGCCTGATTCTACCTGTATGAGCTCCGCTCCGGGCACTCATCTGATGGCTCTCCCCTGTTCTGTCTCCAGCTCATAGCTTCAGTGGGCAGGGCCAAGCCCTCCCGCTGACGTCAGTCGGGGAAGAGATGGAGAGAGGAGACACGGCGCTGAGCCGCCTACAAACAGCTAAGTGTCCGGAGCAGAGCTCATACAGGTAGAATCAAGCAGTATTTTTACAGATATAGGGAAACTTCTGATAATGGTGCAGAGGATGGGATGATGCATTAGAAGATATGAAAGCACGTAGAGCAAGTGGAGCGGAGGGGGGGCGGACACATTGTACAAGCAGAGAGGGGAGGGGGAGAAGGACACAGGAAACACACAGAAGAGCAGGCTGCGGCTGACGTCATCACGCAAATAGACCACAATGTCAGGGGCTCAGCAGCCATGATTATCGTGGTCAGTTTGCAGAGGGGAGGGCATAGCTAGGCAGGATCAGCCAGGTATTTCAGGTGATACAGGGGTCCAAATGACACAGCACAAGAACTGTGCTGTATAAAATGCTTTAAGGGAACAGAATTGAACCAGCTTGCCACAGCCTCATTAAAGTTTCACTAAAGGCAAAATGGTTTTGTTTTGGAATAATTGAAGAGGAATTGAAACCCATCATGTTTTATTGGTGTCTTTGCCCTGTTAGGACCCTTTCACAAGGGTAGAACGATCAGGTCCACCTGTCAGTTTTTTAGTTGGACCCAACGGGACCCTCCAGTCTCCTCTATGGAGCAGCAGGAATCAATGGACATGTGTTGGTTTACACCAGCTGACATCAGATCCGATCTGATAAAAACCGACAGATGTTCCCCATCTGGCAGCTCAGATCAGATGGCAGTCGGGTGTAAACGGACAGATGATCCGCTTACGTCCAACTGTCCATAGAGGAGAGAGGGCTGTGTCCGCTCTGCATAAGTGAAGCAGACATGAACCAGCCATCCTATTGCTCAGTGGTAAAATTCCTAACTGAGCAGGTGGGTGGCCTTAGCGAAATTCACCCCTTCCATTTGTCCTGATTATCATTATCATAAGTGAACCTATAAGAAAACTAGGGCCGAAACAACTAATCGACAAATAATCGATGAAATTAATCGATTAAAATTTTTATAATCGATTAATCGGCCAGTAACATAATGGGGTTAAAAAAAATCGAAAATTAGCCCTTTATAGCACAAAAAAGCAAATCGCTACTGTAAATATTACTTTCACTGTCCCACAATAAAAAAATGAACCCCTTACAGTAGCGATTTGCTTTTTGTACCCATTTTTGCTTTTTTTAACCCCATTGTTACTAAACATCTCAGGCCTGGGTCACACCTCTGTTTTGGTGCTTTTTGCAGAAACACACTGGAGTTCATTTACATGTTTTCCTATGGGACAAGTTATCCATGATATTTTTTTCAGCAGCTGCGTATTTGGAAAGGGCAAGGACTTAACGCAAAACTGTGCCATTTTGTTTTTTTTTGGTTCAATATAATTCAATGGAGAAGCTGCAGAAAAGCATGTAATGTGTTTTTGCGGCAATTTGTGTTTTGTAATCTTCCCAACAACAAATTGGCCCCCAAAAATTTAAAAATGCCACTTTTTTTTTTTTAAGGCTATTGTCCGATTAATCGAAACAATAAATCGGCCAACTAATCGATAGTTGCAGCCCTAAAGAAAACCTAAAATTTGAAAGCGGAGCTCCGCCGTTTAAAAAATATTAAAAGCCAGCAGCTACAAATACTGCAGCTGCTGACTTTAAACATATGGACACTTACCTGTCCTGGAGGCCAGCGACGTCTGCAGCAGAAGACGAGCAATTGCTCATCTATCTGCTGCCCCCATCGCCATCCTTGGTGAGGGAATCAGGAAGTGAAGCGCTCCGGCTTCACTGCCCGATTCCCTACAGCGCATGCGCGAGTCACTCAGTGCCGTCCTCACTGGTTTCCCGCTGTGTTCTGGGAGCCGAGGTTAAATCTTCCAATGGGAACACTATTTTTTTTGACATCCCGGGATTCCCTCACTCTGTTTTGGCTATGGGACAGGAAGTGAAGGGAAATATCCCCAATAGCAAAACACGGGTGATTTAAACCTCTATTTCTCCATCCAAAAATGATAAAAAACATTTTTGACTTTAGTGACACTTTAAATGGGTTGTGTTTCTCAGCAGTACCATCTGCCAAACTTAACAGGGTTTCATTTTGCCATTGCTCGTATATATAGTGCTTCGTAATAAAAAAATTGCTCTCCTGAACCTTATCTTGATGCATTTAAAAGGTTTCAGCCAAGTGTTTCTTTTCCTATCTTTCCTCCAGACTTTACACATTAAGGGCCAGATTCTCGTAGTTCTGCGTATCTCTGCGGCGGCGTAACGTATCCGATTTACGTTACCCCGCCGCAACTTAGACGGGCAAGTGCTGTATTCTCAAAGCACTTGCTCCGTAAGTTGCGGCGTAGCGTAAATCGGCCGGCGTAAACCTGCCTAATTCAAATTTGGATCAGGGGGGCGTGTTTTATGTAAATGTACTGTGACCCGACGTGATTGACGTTTTTCACGAACGGCGCACGCGCCGTCCGCGGAAATGTCCCAGTGTGCATTGCTCCCAATACGCCGCAAGGACGTATTGGTTTTGACGTGGACGTAAATTACGTCCAGCCCCATTCACGGATGAGTTACGCAAAATTTTCAAATTTCAACGCGGGAACGACGGTCATACTTAACATTGTTACGCCGCACTTAAGCCACCATATAGCAGGGGCAACTATACGCCGGGAAAAGCCCACCGTAAACGGCGTAACTTTACTGCGTCGGCCAGGAGACTTACGCCTGTCGGATCTAACAGCTATCTATGCGTAACTGATTCTAAGAATCAGGCGCACAGATACGACGGCGCAACGCAGAGATACGACGGCGTATCTGGAGATATGCCGTCGTATCTCAGTTGTGATTCTGGGCCTAAGTTCCTGAAGTCTCTCCTGGTGTGTTTTATCCCCCAGACCTTTCACAAGTTTTGATACCTGTCGCTGAACTCATCAATATCTTTTTGTAAGCGAGGTCTTCAGAACTGGACACAGTATTGTAAATGAGGTCTACATAAGGGAAATCAGGACCTCCTGCTGGTGATCCCTCTAGTGGTGCATCCTAGAATTGCATTCCCTTTTCCCACTGCCTGATCAGTGTGGGGAAGTTTAGCTAGAGTTTGACTCTAGTTGCCATACACACTTCTGTTTTAATGTAGAACAGGCGTGAACTAAAGTAGTTGTAAACCCTTCCATATACTAAGCGAACTGACTGGCCTCAGGAGATACAGAGAGATAAAACAAATCCTGCTACATAAGTTGTATCCGTTTATCTGCAGCCCTCTCTCCATCTGCTTAAAGTGCTAAATTCATAAGCTTGTCTTAGAGTTCAGAAAATGGGGGCGGAGGGCTGAAGTTACAAGGCACAGAGCTCAGTGAGGAGAGAACTCACAGCTGATTGGAGGGAAGACACACAGCCTCTACACAGCACACAGGAACAGAGCTGAGGCTGTCAATCAGCTGGCGGTCCCTCCCCTGTCACCTGTTTTCCTTTGGCGCTAGGAAACCTCATCAGAAGTGAGGCATGCCGATAGAGAAAGGAGCAGCAGACAGATATTACACTTAGGGCTCATTTACACTTGCTTCAACTTTAACACACATTATTATTATAGAGGATTTACATAGCGCAAACAGTTAGTACAGCGCTTTACAATATAAAAGGTAGACAATACAAGAGGGCCCTGCAAAGTGTAAACAGGACTGTTTATTTATAAAAGCCTGTCCAAGCCTTGTTTTGATGCAAGTGTAAACAAGCCCCAAATGCTCTGTATTGAGACAAGTACACACTATAAAGTGACTTGTTCATAGTTCATGTCTGAGGTTTACAACCACTTTAATTAAAACAATTAAAACCCCCACAGTCAAACGGCAATAACTAACCTTTCCGATCAATTTAGATCCGATTCAATCACACTGATCACTCAGCCAGGGCAGTAAATGATTGATCATGTGGCACTGTTCAGCACAACTGGAATCATTTTGTTATTGATCAGAATATGAGATTACAGTGGAAACAGGGAAGCAATTGCAATCATATTTTATCACAATCCACTTGCTCATAGGTGTGCCATATTGATAGAATGGGTTGTGGACTAGAGATCAATTATTTCTTACAGAAGAGATTAATCCATTATTGAAGTCTGTATGACCCATGTAATTGTGTGCTAGAGAATACAGTCTGGCTGGACAAGAAAACAAAATAGCCCATCCCCCAAAAAAATAAAATCACTAACTTGAAACACAAAATGCTTTCCTGTATTTGACATGCTACCTATTACAGAAAACCCCAAATCAACACAAACATCTCATGTTTTCAAAGTCTGGTGAGACAGACATGACCCCGTGATTGCTAGCCATGACTATGCCCATTACTCAGCGTCAGTAACAGAGCGCTCTTCTGCGCAGTCATTAGATTATAAATAAAGCTGGGAATTTATATGAACTGTCTGCATGCCTCACCGCAACGGCTGCGCTCTAATTAGCATGCCCCTCCCAATCTCCCCTTAAACCACACCCTCTCCCTTAGTCCTCACTATGCCCCTCCCCGTCTCCTGTCTGTTCACGCCAGATCCTGCAGTACACCCACCTTCCGCAATTAGCATACCCCTCCCCGTCTCCTCTGTGTGCCCGCCTCCTCGTCTCTACTGCCTATCCTTCTGTAGGTGAAGCCACTCCCCAAACATTAGCATACCACTCCCACTCTCCCTCCTCTCTTTGTCTCCGATCCCCGGGCTGATCGCCCCGCCCTCTCCACTATCGTGTAGTGGCCGAATAAAATGGCGCCAGCTCCTCCCACTTTCCATCTCTTCATTGATATGCCCGAACCCCAAGTCCCCACTCCCGCCGCCCGCCTGTCCCGCTTGGTCACCTTCCCGAAGTGTGCTGCCCAGTGTATGGGCGTCCAGCCGTAACAGGAGTCTTCCTTGCCGAGCTGCTGAGCGGTGTTCCCGGGCGGGCCTTGCAGTAAGGAGCGGAGGCAGTGAAGGTCTCCATCCCGACAGGCTCGGTGAAAAGGAAAGCGGAGATTCAATACCTCCTCACTGGAGAAACCGGCCTCCGAGCACACCGACATGACTGCAAGCACCCGAACACACACACACAACACTCACACCGGGGCTGGGGGTGGAGCTAAGCTTTGCCCGCCTCCTATTGGCTCACTGCCGGGGCGGGGACACACCCAGCATGGCAAATGTATACACTCCGCTTCTATTCCCTCCTATAGAAGATCGGAGTGTGTACATTATACTGTCACATGGCAATGTATACACTCCGCTTCTATTCCCTCCTATAGAAGATCGGAGTGTGTACATTATACTGTCACATGGCAATGTATACACTCCGCTTCCATTCCCTCCTATAGAAGATCGGTGTGTACATTATACTGTCACATGGCAATGTATACACTCCGCTTCCATTCCCTCCCATAGAAGATCGGTGTGTGTACATTATACTGTCTGTCACATGGCAATGTATACACTCCGCTTCTATTCCCTCCTATAGAAGATCGGAGTGTGTACATTATACTGTCACATGGCAATGTATACACTCCGCTTCTATTCCCTCCTATAGAAGATCGGTGTGTGTACATTATACTGCCACATGGCAATGTATACACTCCGCTTCCATTCCCTCCTATAGAAGATCGGTGTGTGTACATTATACTGTCTGTCACATGGCAATGTATACACTCCGCTTCCATTCCCTCCTATAGAAGATCGGTGTGTACATTATACTGTCTGTCACATGGCAATGTATACACTCCGCTTCCATTCCCTCCTATAGAAGATCGGTGTGTGTACATTATACTGTCACATGGCAATGTATACACTCCGCTTCCATTCCCTCCCATAGAAGATCGGTGTGTGTACATTATACTGTCACATGGCAATGTATACACTCCGCTTCCATTCCCTCCCATAGAAGATCGGTGTGTGTACATTATACTGTCTGTCACATGGTGTGATGCAATTGCCTATATGCTTCAGTCTAATGCTCTCCCTGCTAACTTAATGCTGTGGGTTACAGGTAACAGGTGTTTTATGTGTGATTCATCTCTTTCTGTAAGGACTGTTCATATGTTAAATAAGGCTAGCTTTTGAAAGGCCTTTAATTATGTGACAACGCTGTCTACAACCTAGTGATTCTCAGAGGTGTTAATAGGTGTCAAACTGGAAGCAGACGAAACGTCTGCTTAGGAAACTCAGTGTGTGAAGGTGGTTTGTTGTTTAAGGAATGTGCAGTGATTAGACATGATAATTGTCGGTCAGTGCCGACCTGTCTAGAATGTTTTAGTAATTAGCCTTAGTGTGTGATTGGGGGCGGGTGGAGATTTCATTGTTGCTTCAATGTCTTGGACTGTATAAAAAGCTGAGAAGAAAAACCATTAAAGTCTGTGTTGTTCAAGCAGTAAGCTTGTCTCATGTGTGGCTTTCTGGGCGATTCCAGGGATATCCCTCCTCGTGGAATATTGGGGTGATTTTCGTTATGGGAAGAAGGGAACGTTGACGGGGATATCATACCGATACCGTCACAATTGGTTGGTAGCAGTGGGATTTTCCCTTCTATTCCCCTTCACACCTGGATTCCAAGCAGACACTGGAAGAACTACTGGAAGTTCGTGGAAGGATTGCTAGCAACAAAACCAAGCGGGTCATCATAGCAGAAGTAATGGAGCTAGACCAGGAGAACGTGATTGCAGCAACGCCAGCAGTACAAGAGATGGAGACACCAGGGATTCAGGAAGAGGAATCACCAGCCAACAAGCTAATGAGAGAGAAGCTAGCGTGGTTCGGCCCGAACCCAACGCCGGATGTGGTGCTGAAAGTGATGGACCTGTTAGTAAACGCAGAGCTACAGTTAAAACTGGCAGCAGTCCAACAAGCAGCCGCACATTCTCCAAACAGTGAGTACAGCACAGCAGACGCAAGGAAGATTCCGTTTAGCGCTTTTAAAGCTTTTGATGAAAAGGACTGTGAGATTGATAACTACCTGGCAGACTTTGAGCGACAATGTAACCTGCACCGAATAGCTAGAGGAGAGTGGGTTGCAATATTGTCAGGCAAACTGTCAGGCAAAGCTTCTGATGCTTTCCGGACTGTGCCAGATCAGGATATCCATAGCTACGCCCGGGTTAAAGAAGTGCTCCTGGCTCGTTATGCAGTAACCCCAGAGTCCCACCGACAGAAGTTCAGGGACTCACGCAAAACCACGAAAGACTCTTACGCGGAATGGGCATGCCAGTTGTCCCTGTCGGCCTCTAACTGGGTTAACAGCAGCCAGGCCACCACCGCAGAGGACATTTTGCAACTAATGCTCCTGGAGCAATTTTACAATCACATCCAGACGGATGTCAAATATTGGGTGAGAGATCGCAGGCCCATGACTCTACCAGAGGCCGCGAAGTTGGCGGATGAATATGCGGATACTCGCAAGACAAACCAGGTCACACCACGGGTACAACCTCCACGACCAACGGCGCCCTCACACCCACCAGCCGCTAGATACCAACCTCCAAACAGACCGATGACATCGAGCCCTCGCTATCCACGCCAGGAGGACAACGAACAACGCTGCTTCCGGTGCAAACAGTTGGGTCACTTCAAGCAGAATTGCCCCCTGAATGACAACACCAGATCAAATTGGTCTCAACCTGGGTACTGCCCACCAGCAGCAGCCCATTGTGTAGACTCGGCTTGGGATCCCCAGGAGCTGGGTCAGGAAGAACCATTGGGCACCCCTTACGAAGCCCTCATGGTACAATCTGTTATTACGGACAACAGGGAACACCATTGTCAGCTGGTCATGGGCGACAGCCATGAGCCGGAGGGGCCTTGGAGGGAGCTGGGCAGAAAGAGGCACCGCCAGCTACCCTCCAAGAAGAAGAGGTCCTGGAAGTCATATAACCAGCGGACCTGGGAGGAGAAGAAGCGACTGGAGGAGATGGAATCGCAGCGGGCGCCCCAGATGCGGGCCGAGATGTTCGCCAAGGGCCCACCAGTTCCTGATGATGAAGGACCACGTGGAGAGCCTGCAGGACATGAGCAAGCAGGATCTGATCCGTGAGTACATAGAGCTGGAGGAGTGCATAAGCCGCATGGAGGAGGAGAACAACCGCCTGAGGTCACAGCAGGCTGACCCCCCCAGGCTCCATGAACTGGAGAGGGAGCTGGAGAAGCTCAAAGAGGAGAACTGGCGGCTGCGGAGGGAGCAGAGGGTGGCTGACCCTATGGGGCCCTGATTGCCCCCCCCCCCAACTCTGAGCACCGGTGCTGCAGCATTTCAACAAATATAACTTTTTCTTTTTATGAATCTCCTGTGACTGTCACTTCAGAGCCATAACCTGCCCCTCCCATAGCGGGACACCTAGATGGCGGCGCACAGACCCATTCGCCGTCTTCACACTGACTTCTGGTGACTTTGCAGATCGCACAAAGACTTGGGGACTGACCGGCGTGTGATCTGACGACCCGGTGGCATACCTGAGTCTGAAGCAGTTGCCAAGGGAGGTCAGTCACGCCAAACGGAGTTAACCTCGGACTAAAAGCTCTGAACCCGTCAACCCTACTGGACCAGGGAAGGTCCAACCGGGTTTGCCGGAGCAGGGAGAAAAGGGGGGGCCATTGTGATGCAATTGCCTATATGCTTCAGTCTAATGCTCTCCCTGCTAACTTAATGCTGTGGGTTACAGGTAACAGGTGTTTCATGTGTGACTCATCTCTTTCTGTAAGGACTGTTCATATGTTAAATAAGGCTAGCTTTTGAAAGGCCTTTAATTATGTGACAACGCTGTCTACAACCTAGTGATTCTCAGAGGTGTTAATAGGTGTCAAACTGGAAGCAGACGAAACGTCTGCTTAGGAAACTCAGTGTGTGAAGGTGGTTTGTTGTTTAAGGAATGTGCAGTGATTAGACATGATAATTGTCGGTCAGTGCCGACCTGTCTAGAATGTTTTAGTAATTAGCCTTAGTGTGTGATTGGGGGCGGGTGGAGATTTCATTGTTGCTTCAATGTCTTGGACTGTATAAAAAGCTGAGAAGAAAAACCATTAAAGTCTGTGTTGTTCAAGCAGTAAGCTTGTCTCATGTGTGGCTTTCTGGGCGATTCCAGGGATATCCCTCCTCGTGGAATATTGGGGTGATTTTCGTTATGGGAAGAAGGGAACGTTGACGGGGATATCATACCGATACCGTCACACATGGCAATGTATACACTCCGCTTCCATTCCCTCCCATAGAAGATCGGTGTGTGTACATTATACTGTCTGTCACATGGCAATGTATACACTCCGCTTCCATTCCCTCCCATAGAAGATCGGTGTGTGTACATTATACTGTCTGTCACATGGCAATGTATACACTCCGCTTCCATTCCCTCCCATAGAAGATCGGTGTGTGTACATTATACTGCCACATGGCAATGTATACACTCCGCTTCCATTCCCTCCCATAGAAGATCGGTGTGTACATTATACTGTCTGTCACATGGCAATGTATACACACCGCTTCTATTCCCTCCTATAGAAGATCGGTGTGTGTACATTATACTGTCACATGGCAATGTATACACTCCGCTTCCATTCCCTCCCATAGAAGATTGGTGTGTACATTATACTGTCACATGGCAATGTATACACACCGCTTCTATTCCCTCCTATAGAAGATCGGTGTGTGTACATTATACTGTCACATGGCAATGTATACACTCCGCTTCCATTCCCTCCCATAGAAGATCGGTGTGTACATTATACTGTCTGTCACATGGCAATGTATACACTCGGCTTCCATTCCCCCCTATAGAAGATCAGTATGTGTACATTATACTGTCACATGGCAATGTATACACTCCGCTTCCATTCCCTCCCATAGAAGATCAGTGTGTGTACATTATACTGTCACATGGCAATGTATACACTCCGCTTCCATTCCCCCCTATAGAAGATCAGTATGTGTACATTATACTGTCACATGGCAATGTATACACTCCGCTTCCATTCCCTCCCATAGAAGATCGGTGTGTGTACATTATACTGTCACATGGCAATGTATACACTCCGCTTCCATTCCCTATGTGTACATTATACTGTCACATGGCAATGTATACACTCTGCTTCCATTCCCTCCTATAGAAGATCGGAGTGTGTACATTATACTGTCACATGGCAATGTATACACTCCGCTTCCATTCCCTCCTATAGAAGATCGGAGTGTGTACATTATACTGTCACATGGCAATGTATACACTCCGCTTCCATTCCCTCCCATAGAAGATCGGTGTGTGTACATTATACTGTCACATGGTAATGTATACACTCTGCTTCCATTCCCTCCCATAGAAGATCGGTGTGTACATTATACTGTCTGTCACATGGCAATGTATACACTCCGCTTCCATTCCCTCCCATAGAAGATCGGTGTGTACATTATACTGTCACATGGCATTGTATACACTGTGCAGGGACCGCTCTGTCAGATCGCCGCTCTCCCCTATGGGGGGATCGGATGAACACGGACCGCCTGTCCGCATTCATCCGATCCGCTCTGCAGACGGATGGAAAAATAGGATTTTCCTCTGTCTGCAGAATCGGAGCATAGCAGACACCGAGATCGGATGTTCATCCGCTGACACCCGCTATCCCATAGGGATACATGTATGTTCGTATTTCATCCCTAAACAGATGGATGAAAAAGCGGACATACGGTCCGCATGTCTGAAAGGACCCTAAAGGGGAGGTAAATAATAATTCATCTTTAATAAGCATGCTAACCTATAAATTCATATATGAAATGATTGTAAGAGCGTGCTTATTTAATCATTAGAATATTATTCTAGTGTCCCCTCTTAGGTGGAATCTTCATTGGTCCTTTTCCTCCCCTGTGGTTGCTGATATCTTCCTTCAAACACCATCTTAAGTTCAGGCCCCTTTCACACTGGGGTGTTTTTCGGGCGTTATTCAATTGTTTTTCAGGCGCTTTGGCGTTAAAAAAAAGCCTGTAAAGCGCCTGAAAGAAGCCTCATCTGCAATCGCAATGTGAAAGCCCGAGTGCTTTTAGAGCCCTTTCACACTGCCAGCGCCCGAAAAACTCTGGTAAAGCACCGCTAAGACCCTAACGTTTTTGCAGTGCCTCAGTGTGAAAGGGTAAGGCGTTTTTACATCGCTTTCAATTCATTTCAATGGAGAGGGGCGTTTTTGGAGCGTTTTTTTCAGCGCCCAAAAGCTGCTCCAAAGATGCTGCTTGCAGGACTCAGTGTGAAAGGGTCCATTGAGATGCATGGAGAGCGTTTTAATAGCGCTATTTTTAACGCTAAAACGCTGTAAAAAGGCTTCAGTGTGAAAGGGGTTGTAAAGGTTAAATAAAAAAATAAATAAATAACAAACATGTCATACTTACTTCTACTGTACAGTTCGTTTTGCACAGAGTGGCCCCGATCCTCGTTTTCTGGGGTCCCTACCCGGAAAAGAGCTAACCCCCCTCTGGTAAGTGCTCTCCCAAGGGGGTTAGCTTGCGGGCACGCTCCCATGATGCACTCAGCCCCGCCCCCCGGTTTGCCGTGTCATTGATTTGATTGACAGCAGCGGCATGACTGCGCTGCTATCAATCATCCAGTGAAGAGCTGTGGGAAAGCAACGCAGGATCGTGCCCACGGAGATTCGGGTAAGTAAAAGGTGGGCTTTACAACCCCTTTAAGAGTCTCCACCAGGGTAGTCTATTTTAGATATAGAGGTTGATTCTATTTCTCTGAGGACCTACCAATGAAGCATCAATTGTTTTGATTACATATTTTTCTTTTGTGTGATGATGTATTTGTATTTAATGTGTAGTGATTAATTAAAATTCCCTTTTGTAGTGCATGTGCAGTATCCATATAGGTTTATATCCTGAAGAAGCTACAGTATTTGTATAGCAAAATGTGTCAAGTAAACTGGATTTACTGCCGAAACACACGTAAAAAACATCTTTTAAAATGTTTTTACAATTTTGTACTAATAAAATTGAATAATTTTATACAACTTATGTTTGTTTATTACACTAGTTCAAAGCCCCATTTCTTCTTCTATTGGTTACTTGTGTGCTTTATAATGTTTACTGTGTGCACTGTGTGCTGTTTTTACTAATCACTGTGTCAGTTTTTACTACCTGCTTTGGCCGGGACCCTCTGTCATTCGTATAGCCGATCAGTGGGTCCCGGGCCATACATTTTTGGCCGGGACTCACTGATCGGTTTAAAGCGGAGGTCCACCCAAGAAAAAATAGACAAAAAGTCTTCCAAAAAAAAGTTTTTTATATACTTACCAGAAATGGCTGTTGGTAGGCAGATCGTCCTAATCTGCCACTTCCTATTCCGCGTGATCTTCTGTCTTCTCCTCCTCGCATTGTCTTCTGGGGAATGGGTGCAGTGTTTTCTGGGACCCGTGTGTCTCAGAAGACAGCTGACCATTCACGACTCGCGCATGCGCAGTAGGAATAGGGCAGTGAAGCCGAAACACTCTCTGTTTCCCTTACTTTGAATGGCGGCGCTGGGACCCGATCCAAAGGACAGATCGGCCTCGGGCGGCCGACATCACGGGCACCCTGGAGAGGTAAGTGTTTGACAGTGTTTGTAGTTGTTGACTTTTAAAAAATAAATAAATTCTGCTGGACCTCCGCTTTAAGCTGTAGTGCATTACAGCCCAAACTTCTGTGCGCGCACGAGCATGTGCAAGAAGACCAGGAAGAAAGCCCCAATGTACAGGTACGTTACGGCGCCTGTACAAGCCGCCCTGCTGCAGTATATGTACCGTACGGCAAGTGGTTAAAGGGGTTGTAAAGGTAAACAAAAAATCATCTTAATGCATTCTATGCATTAAGGTGAAAAAACATCTGCCAATTAGAGGCCCCCTGAACCCTCCCTTTACTTACCTGACCCCTCGAAAGTCCCGCGCCGTGAACGAGCAGGCTTCTCAGCTGTCTTCCCGGCTCTGTCATTGGTTGATTTAAAGCAGCGCAGCCATTGGCTCACGCTGCTGTCAATCACACCCAATGTTGAGTCCTTGTGGGGGGGAGCCGAGACAGCCGCCAAGGGACCCCAGACGACCAGGTTCGGGACCACTCTGTGCAAAACGAGCTGCACAGTGGAGGTAAGTATAACATGTTTGTTATTTAAAAAACTTAAAAAACTTTAGTGATCCTTTAAGTCACTGAGTGGTGTATGTATAGTAAAAGTGGGGGCTGGGGTTAGTTTGTTTTTATTTTGAGCATAGGTTTACAATAACATATACTGTATTTTTTATTTCTTTTATATATATATAAATTAATCATGTATTTATATATTTATTTTCTATTATGTCGTAGATGCTATTCTATTTTGGTTATAATTAAACTATCATTTTTTTTAAATCATATATTTATTAGATCAGGTCTTGGAAAACGTACATTTTAAAAATGGAAAGATAACAATATTAACTTATCAGTGCAAAAATGTGTACTTATGCAGCAGCTGAGAAACTCCTAAAATAGTTTGCTATCTATATATCCACACCCAAGCCAATCCCTTGCTGTGGTAACCCTGGATAGTTATACAGTCAAACAAACATCACTGGTACAGAACAGGTACAAACATTTCCTTTAGGCTAGGTTCACATTTATGCCTGTGCGGTTGATGCAGTTTTTGTTTTGTTTTGCAGCTCGGTTTCCACGTGTTTTGGATGTGCTTTCATGCTTCCTGTGTTTTTTGATAGGAGGAGACTGGTTGCTATACACAAAACTCTACCATAAATGAATGAACATTTTTTAATGCGGTTTCATTGTAAACTATGGAGCCAAAAATGCACTATTCTGCATGTAAAAAAGTCACCTGCACCCTTCCAAAAAATGCATTGCAGGAAACTTCAAAGATGTTAAATGGATTGTAGTGCGCTTCTGCAGATCTGCGAACGCACAAAAAAAATGCATAATGTGAACCTAGCCTTATGCATTAACAACATAAAATAAAGGCAGCAATAACGATCCACGCCCCTCTCCTAACACCTTACTAAACTGTGTAAGAAAGATGTATATAATTATATATTTTCAGGCTGCTCTGCTCAGGTCATGTGTTCCAGATCCCCTCTGTCAGCCAGTACCACTGCAGGGGAGAGGAGGAGGCATCAACAACGTATGGGCCATTGAAGCCTATGGGTGACATCACTGCTCCAGGCTTTACTAGCTGTTGTTGAGTGGGTTCTCCTCTCCACTGCAACCGCTGCAGGGGAGATCACGTGGCCGAAGCATGCTGAAAATAGATAAGTACTGTATACACTGTTCACCTTTCTTACACAGGTTAGTAAGCATTGGTGTTAGGAAGGGACAGTTTTAGAGTATATAAGATTATCCAGGAAATCTACTTTAAAGCTGAACTCCACCCAAAAGCTGTGACTAAAGTGTGACTAAATGCAAAACTTTTTTTTAGTTCTGGACAGAGTGGAGATGGATTAGAACACCTATTAGGTTCTAATTGCAGTCTATGCCCTCATTAGTGACAGTCACCTTCTCTATTTGTTCTGTTTTCTATTATCATTGAAAGGAAATGTCTCCAGACAAGCAATATAGGGTAAATCTTCCAATAGGGACTCTAGTGACCTGGGGCACCCAAAGAGATTCCCTTAATTTGCATAGCTTTCTTCTCACTTTCTGTTTGGGCTGCGAGACAGGAAGTGAAGGTAAATCTCCCCAATGGGACGCAGATGGGGGGAAAAAATTACAGAGGTTATAACCCCCCCTTGCCCTATTCAAAATAAAAAAAAATTGCCTATCTTAACCCCTTTTCCGTCCGGCATATATTATATATAATATGACGGCCGGGCAGGAGCCCTATCATCCTGGTAGGATGTCGTATGATGTCCTACAAGGATCGTGCCTCGCACGCACCCCTCAGGCATGCTCAGGCACCTGCTGTGTCCACTGGGCACAGTTAATTTAATGACAGATCACTGTATAGGCCTGCTGCCGGAGCCATGTGATCACTGTGGTCAATCACAACAGATCACATGACAATTGTACACAATGAAGGGCTTTGTTTCAAGCCATTCATGCTGTACTATTGTGATGGGCTCTGTGATTGGTCACAATGATCACATGGTACAGACAGGGCCAATCACAGCCCACCTGTACCATGTGATTAGCTGTGACTAATCACAATAGTAAACAGTGAATGAATAGTTTTCATTCAGAAAAAATGGTTGCTTATAACTGTAAAGTTCACAGTTATAAGCAGTCACAACGTGTAAAAAAAATCCTGGCTTTTTTTTTTTACATACTGTCACCAGTCAGTGTCCCTGACCACCTCCACACTAGTTACATGATGACACTGTACTGCAGTGGTGGCAGCTTGTAAACTAAGTTTAAAAAATAAATAAAAAATTCTTTCTTAATTTCTTCATTTTCCGATAAATTGTGACACAAAATTACAACTTCAAAAAACTTGCCATGCCTCTTACTAAATGCACTGGACTGTCTACTTTTCAAAAAGGGGGTATTTTACTGTCCTGGTATTTTCAGGCCTCAAGAAATGAGATAGGCCGTCAGTGCATCAGGATTGATCGATTTTCAGATATACTGTAAATACCATAGTTTGTGTACTCTATAACTTCCTCCCTACAGACTAAATAATATACACTGATTTGGGTTATTTTCACCAAAGAAATGTAGCAGTATACATTTTGGCCTAAATTTATGAAGAAAGATTATTTATTTGCAAAATGTTTTATTACAAACGAAGAAAAACGCATGTTTTTTTTAAATTTTTGTTTATTTAGCAACAGTGATTAAAGTGTTACTAAACCCAGGACCTTGGGTTTAGTAACTGGTCTCCCACAGTACACGGAATATGGAAATGCAATAATTTTAGTAAATATAAACTGCTAAATACATTGGGCAAGATTCAGCAAAGAATTACGCCGGCGTATCCATAGATACGCCACGTAAATTCAAAGCTGCGCCGGCATATCTACTTTCTGTATTCAGAAAGCTAGATACGCCGACATTAGCCTAAGATCCGACTGGCGTAATTCTCTTACGCCGTCGTATCTTAGGGTGCATTCTCACGCTGGCCGCTAGGTGGTGCTTCCGTCGTTTTCAGCGTAGAGTATGCAAATTACCTAGTTACGCCGATTCACAAACGTACGTGCGCCCGGCGGTAGTTTTTACGTTGTTTGCGCAAGGCTTTTCCGGCGTAACGTTGCTCCTGCTATTAGGTGGCGCAGCCAATGTTAAGTATGGACGTCGTTCCCGCTTCGAAATTTGAATTTTTTTACTTTGTTTGCGTAAGTCGTTCGCGAATAGGGCTGGACAGAATTTACGTTCACGTCGAAACCAATACGTCGTTGCGGCGTACTTGGGAGCAATGCACACTGGGATATGTACACGGGCGGCGCATGCCATCAGGTCATCATAGATTTACATAAAACACGCCCCCTTCCACATTTGAATTACGCGCGCTTACGCCGGCCCCTTTTACGCTACGCCAGTGTTTCCCAACCACGCAATTGCCATTAAAAGTGTGACAGCGCTAAAGGCTGACAAATGGCCTGAGCAGGAAGGGGGTAAAAAGTGTCTGGTATTGAAGTGGATAAAGAACAAATTCACAAATTGTTATATTTTCTCCGATCCCCACACCATAGTCCCCTTAATACAGTAAACTATGCCAGGGTTTCAATTAAAACATAAATACTCGTGCTACGTGACATTAAATTGGTAGAATAAACATACAGCAGCTGTCCACAAAGTGCTACAACCCTAAAATATAAATATACAGTACATATAATATTCTGCAAGTGTTGTTTATATGTATATTTATGCCAGGGCTTCCCTGGCTGATTTAGGCTGCATTCACACCTTAGCGCAGCGTTTTGTACCGCGATTTACCACGACAAATTGCAGCGTTTTGTACCGCGATTTGCCGCGACAAAACGCGTCGTTTTTTAACCTTGTTTTCGCTGGAGGGGTGATTTACACATTGTCGACTATGCCGAACGCCGAAGCCGCCTGAAAAAAAGGGTCAGGGACTTGTTTTGAGCTTCAGGCGTACGGCGTTTCGGCGTTCGGCGTGGAGATGTGAACCATCTCCATAGAGAACAATGTTAAATCACCCCTCCAGCGTATTTTAGGCTGCAATAGCGTCGGGCTTCAGGCGTTAAAACGCCTAGGTGTGAATGGAGCCTTACACTTCTGATGGCTGTGGTCTCTGTCATGTTAAAAATCTAGGGTTGCCTACTTCTGCACGTTAGTCCAATGGACATGAATGAAATGTGCCCGTACTGCAGGAGCAACAGCCAATTCAAGTTTATTAGTCTCATTCAGAGTTCACACAGTACATACTGATTCTTTCTGTATTTTCATTCTCGCATTCAGTATATAAACACTCACACGTCTCTATCTTTCCTGAAGTGTTACACATTTTTTCCTGGCAGGGCACAGCAATGGAAGGAAGTGGAGTCAGGGTGGGATGGAGCCTTCAAGAAACATCAAGAAGTTTCCTGCTTCTCCATAGATAGCTGAAGAGGAGAGCCAAGTGGAAAGCTCCTGGGGGAAACTCTTTGATAAGACTTCTAATGCTGCGTACACACGATCGGACATTCCGACATCTAAACTGTGGATTTTTTTTTCCGACGGATTGTTCGCTCAAACTTGTCTTGCATACACACGGTCACCCAAATGTTGTCGGAAATTCCAAACGTCAAGAACGCGGTGACGTACAACACTACGACGAGCTGAGAAAAATGAAGTTCAGTAATTCCGAGCATGCGTCAAATTGATTCCGAGCATGTGTAGGATTTTTGTGCGTCGGAATTGGCTACAGACGCTTGGAATTTCTGACAAGAACTTTTGTTGTCGGAAAAATTGAGAACCAGCTCTCAAACATTTGTTGTCGAAAATTCCGACAGCAAATGTCCGATGGAGCATACACACGGTCGGATTTTCAGGCAACAAGCTCACATCGAACATTTGTTGTTGGAAGTTCCGATCGGGTGTGCGCGGCATAAGGAAGTATTTTGGTACTATATGTTGGTAGTAAATGCTTTTGAATCCATATTACATGATGTGTACCATAACAAAGATGATTAGGTAGATTCAGGTACGTTTGCGTAACTTTGCGGCGAATTTAAGCTACGCCGCCGTAAGTTAGCGAGGCAAGTACATGATTCACAATGTACTTGCCTGCTAAGTTACATCGGCGTAGCCTGAATCGGCGGGCGTAAGGGCGCCTAATTCAAATGTGTTTTAGGGGGGCGTGTTTTATGTTAATGGCGATTGACCTCACATTTTTTGCGAACTGCGCATGCGCCGGGCGCCTACATTTCCCAGTGTGCATTGCGGTTAAGTACGCCGCACGGGCCTATTGATTTAGACGTGGACGTAAACGACGTAAATCCCGATTCACGGACGACTTACGCAAACAACGTAAAAAATTCGAATTTCGGCGCTGGAACGGCGGCCATACTTGACATTACTATTCCAATAGGGCCTAGCTCTAACTTTACGCGGCCTATCTCTTACGTAAACGGCGTAAAAGTACTGCGTCGGCCGGGCGTACGTTCGTGAATCGGCGTATCTCCTCATTTACATATTCTACGCCGACCGCAATGGAAGCGCCACCTAGCGGCCATCCAAAATATTGCAATCTAAGATAGGACGGCGCAAGCCGTCGTATCTTAGATATGTTTAAGCGTATCTCTGTTTGAGCATACGCTTAAACATAAGTCGGCGTAGGTTCTGAGTTAGGTCGGCTTATCTACTGATAAGTCGGCCTAACTCTTACTGAATCTACCTATATGTCTAGTAAGTAGGTTTGCAACTTAACTGCTTTCTGTAATATAGCTCCTGGTATTTTTTGTTTGCACAATAAAAAAATTCAGATCTTGTAAGCTAGCCACATCCTTTTCAATTTCCTCTACATGTGCACTGCACACCCTGCTGGGTACTAACGTTCATATTTAAAGTTATGCCGCGTACACACCATCACTTTATGTGATGAAAAAAAATGACGTTTTTAAAAACGTCACTTTAATTGACTGTGTGTGGGGGAAAACGTCGTTTTATGTCTTGTAAAAAACGACCAAAAAAAATTGAAGCATGCTTCAATTTTATGTGTCGTTTTTCAAAAGTGCACTTTTTACTTCACAGAAATTTACCGTGTGTAGCAAAAAACGTCGTTTTCTAAGACGTTTTTTCATCCACGCATTCCCAGAAGCTACTTATGAAGCAAGCTTCAATGGTAAAACGTGGTGGAACGTAACCTCACTTTGCAAGATCATTGTGAGAAAACGATGGTGTGTAGGCAACTTCGTCTTTGAAAATTGAAGTTTCAAAAACGTCATTTTTTACTTCACAGAAAGTGTCGTTTTTTTTCATCACATAAAGTGACGGTGTGTACGCGGCATCAGTCTTTAAAGAGACAAAATCCTAAAGTTTATTTGCAAAAGGTAGGTAAACCTTTGGTGTAATTACATGGTAAGACCTAAATAAAAAAAAAATTCTCTCGTGTGAAATGGTTGTAAATATTATATGCAAAATTTAGGCTGGTAGTTGACTCCTAGATCAAATTGTACACTAGAGTATAAAAAATGCTTTGCAAACACCCTTAATTCTACTTAATTCTACACGACCGCATACATGTTATCCAAATGGCTTGGGCAGTGGGCAATAGCAGTCTGCCCTGTCATAAATTGTACCCACAATCACTGCAGTCTGATTGGTGGCTAAGAGTGGTAACAGTAGCTCCTCCTTTAATTGCCATTTACAGGAGGGCAGACTGATCCTGTCCACTGCCAAGCCATTTGGATCAGAAAAAAACAATTAAGCCGTAGACTTGTGTTTTTTGTGCATGTAAATTATGCACAAGCAGGGGCAACGCTGCAAAAAAATGATCCTGCAGATTGATGCTACTGCTAACAGCAAGAATAAGACAATGGCAGGATCAACAGGCAATTCTTATCAAAAATCTATTAAAATAAAAAAAGGGCACACAATGATCTAAAGAATATATTGTAGGGATTCATTTTTTATTTATTTTTTTGCTTACTGACACTTTAACCACTTTAGCTCTGGAAGGATTTACCCCCTTCCCGACCAGAGCATTTTTTGCGATTCTGTACTACGGCGCTTTAGCTGACAATTGCACGACCCAACGCTGTACCCAATCAAAATCAACGTCCTTTTTTTCCCCCACAAATAAAGCTTTCTTTTGTTGGTATTTGATCACCTCTGCGGTTTTTATTTTTTGCGCTATAAACAAAAAAATAAGAGCGTCAATTTTGAAAAAAAGGAATAGTTTTTACTTTACTTATTGCAAATGCCTTGTTTACATAGGCATCTCCCCGTTCTGCCGCTCCATGTCACGATCGAGGGCCGCCGGTGAATATCGAATTTCGGGGACCGTGGGCACGCTCCCGCAGTGCGCAGCGCTGTTTACAAATTACGAATTACAAATAACTGCCAACATGCATGGGTGTTGGCAAATATAAAGATGATCTATATACCCATAAGTAAGGTATCATACTTATCTGCACCGTACAAAGATTTTGCACAGATTAGCCCCAATCCTCCTTTTCTGGGGTCCTCCACTGGTGCTCCTGGCTCTCCCCCCTTCTGAATGCACTTATAGCAAGCCGCTTGCTATGGGGTCACTTTTGCTAGCTTGATTCTGAGCCTGGCTGCCTGTGTCTATTAACATACACAGCAAGGCTTGGCCCTGCCCCTGCTCTCTCATCACAGACTGTGATTGACAGCAGCAGAAGCCAATGGCTCCCTCTGCTGCCTCCATATCCAGTGAGGAGAGAAAGAGAAAAGAGAGACGCATCTCTTTGGCAAAGCTGTTAATTGAGTTCAGGTTCATATAAGTATTTAGGGGGGCTGGGGGGAGATGAACACAGAAAATGTATTTATCTTAATGCAGAGAATGCATTAGGGGGAAAAATATTTTGCCTTTACAACCTCTTTAATGTTTTGGACAGAGCAAGAAAGGTACATAAAGCCTGTCAGGTTTTTATTGCTGTGGGCGATGCCATTTGGGAAATTCACCCTACTTTATCAATGCATTGTGTAATATGGGGAGCCTGGGATCACCAATGTGCCGCAGCTGGAGAAGCTCAGCAAAAAAGTATTTTGTTTCGTACACACGACCAGTTCTCCCGTCCCTTTCCTGGCTGTGTGTATGCTCCATGCTCCAGGAAAACCGCCGGGAATCCCGGCGGCAAAAATGAGAAAATGTTCTCTTTTTTTCTGCCGCGATTCCCAGCGGTCTTTTCCAGCAGTTTTCCTATGGGAAACACTGCAGTGGAGCATGCGCACGGCCGGGTTTCCCGGCCAAAGCTCTCATGGCAGTTTTCGTGCCAGGAAAACTGGCCGTGTGTAGGGGGAAAAAGCTGCCGAGCCGATTCTCGGCTTTCCCCCCGGGTTTCCCGACGTGTGTACAGGGCATTAGACATTACACATTTTATCAAAGCTGTCAACCACTTCACTCCACTGCCCAGGCAGGTGTTGACTTTTTCCTGCACCTTTTCAAGCTTCCCTTGCAGGTGGGAGGTAACCTTTTTGAGACAAAAGTCCCTGTAATTAGGGTTTGGGGACTCTTTCCTATCCTCTCCAAGTTTCAGGTCCCAAATTAGGATATACCAGTCCTGAGAGAGCTGCCAATCTTTCCAACTGAACTACCCCAGAAACCCCTCACCTTGCATGGGTGAGAACCTTCAGGTGCTCAAAAAGTGTCTGATCGTCCACCTTAAAAGGGACCACAACCCAAATAATTGGGACACAACATACTTCTGGACACGTCACTGGCATCCTGTACAATTGATAAACCTTAGCTGAAGAGTAATCCCCCTTTTCATTACCAAAGCCTACCAATTCAGGGCAGTGTTTACACTTGCGATATTTTCAGTGATTGTCTGAAAGGTCTCAAGTTTGCCATGTTTATCCAAAGAAAATATTGCCTATCCTACGGGCATGCATTGAGCTGGAGATGGGTTGTGGCCATCTCTCCTTATAGCTGTCCTTGGCACAAATGTGCTAACCTGGAAGTGGAAAATGTAATGATTCTCTATGGCAGGGCCCAGCACATCTCAAAAACTGTAGAATTGCAAAATGTAAACACTGCCCAATCCTGGGCACAACCCAAATGTAGTTCTGGGAACTGAAGTTGCTGGAGTTTTAAATTTCAGTAGCTCCACTCTGCATAACCAGGTATATAACCTGCTATGTACATTTACTATTAGAGCCCATTCACACAGGGGCAACACGACTTCCAGCACGACTTTGGGAGGTAACTTAGACACGACTTGAGTATGAATCCTCAGGCAACTTACAAGGCAACTTCAAGTTGCCTCCAGGACAGGAGGTCACTTCCAGTGGCCAATCAAACAACAATCGGCTCTGTGTGAGGGAGGGGTTTGCCTGAGAAATGTATGTTCTCTTCCTGTATTGTTGCTTCTGTTAAGACAGGGATCAGACTTCTGAGGCGACTTCCATTGAAATCAATGGGTACAAGTTGCCTACAAGTCGGATTGAAGTAGTACAGGAACCTTTTTTGAAGTCGGAGCGACTGCAGTAGTGTGCATTAAGACGGCTCCATTCAATTCATTGATTTTTTCATGCAGCGCGTCTTGGGGTGACTTGGGGCGGCTTGAAGTCGGATCCAAAGTCGTCCCTGTGTGAATGGGATCTAACTGATCAATAAACATTTAATAAACACTGATGTATCTGTTTTTTTCTATTCACTAATTGAAATCAACACCTAGAAGCCAATTTAATTTTTATTAATACGTTCATTATTTATCCACACATATTTTTGGTGAATACTTTTCACTTATTGTTTAACCACTTACCCCCCGGAACATATTGCTGCCTAAAGACCAGAGTACTTTTTGCGATTCGGGACTGCGTCGCTTTAACCGACAATTGCGCGGTCGTGCGACGTGGCTCCCAAACAAAATTGGCGTCCTTTTTTTCCCACAAATAGAGCTTTCTTTTGGTGGTATTTGATCACCTCTGCGTTTTTTATTTTTTGCGCTATAAACAAAAATAGAGCGACAATTTTGAAAAAAATGAATATTTTTTACTTTTTGCTGTAATAAATATCCCCCAAAAATATATAAAAAAACATTTTTTTTCCTCAGTTTAGGCCGATACGTATTCTTCTACATATTTTTCGTAAAAAAAATCGCAATAAGCGTTTATTGATTGGTTTGCGCAAAAGTTATAGCGTTTACAAAATAGGGGGTATTTTTATGGCATTTTTATTAATATTTTTTTTACTAGTAATGGCGGCGATCAGCGATTTTTTTTTCGGTATTGCGACATTATGGCGGACACTTCGGACACTTTTGACACATTTTTGGGACCATTGGCATTTTTATAGCGATCAGTGCTATAAAAATGCATTGGATTACTATAAAAATGCCACTGGCAGTGAAGGGGTTAACACTAGGGGGCGGGGAAGGGGTTAAGTATGCCTGGGTGTGTTCTTACTGTGGGGGGGGGGGGTGGCCTCACTAGGGGAAACACTGATTTTCTGTTCATACATTGTATGAACAGAAAATCAGCATTTCCCCTGCTGACAGGAACGAGAGCTGTGTGTTTACACACACAGCTCCCGTTCCCCGCTCTGTACCGAGCGATCGCGTGTGCCCGGCGGCGATCGCGCCCGCCGGGCACACGCACGGGAGTCGGGGGCGAGCGGGGAGCGCGCGCGCGCGCCTCCGGCGGCGCGCACGCGCCCCCTAGTGGCGGCTATACGATAGGACGTATAGCTACGGGCTCTCGCCCAGGAGAGCCGACCTGCCGCCGTATAATGACGGTGGCTGGTCGGCTACTAGTTAATGTGTGATAAGTATTGATTTTCTTTTTATTCCATTATCTTTATACATAATATACACAGCTGCTTTTTGGGGTGGTTTGGGGGCTGTTCACAGATATAAAATCAGCACATGATTATTGGTTTACAGTTAATTAACATGAATGTAATATTTAATGTAATGTAATATTTCTGTTTCATTCCTGCAACGTGATCCAATACATGTAGGTTTAAATAGCTTTTTTATATTTTATAGAAAAATATAACGCATTTATGAATATATCATTCCTTTCATGACCTAAACACAGAATCCTAGGAGCTACGTAATTTGTTTCAAATGTGCAATCGGTTATAAAAGCTGGCATCCTTCTCAGACTGACCTTTTTATTTTTACTGCTGTGAGCTTGTGCTATATTTAGAAATTAGGCTATGATGTAATTCCTGCAGAATAACAAGCAGACTGCATTTCCCCACGTTGCCAGCAGATGGCCAAAGCACTGCTCTCTTCTCTTAATGAAAATGGTGCCTTGAATTATGAACTCACCAAGTAGCTGCATAGATAAGCGACAGAATGAAATGTGTCTATAATGCCTTACAGTGCCTTGAAAAAGTATTCATACCCCTTGAAATTTTCCACATTCTGCCATGTTACAACCAAACATGTAAATGTATTTTATTGGGATTTTATGTGATAGACCAACACAAAGTGGCACATAATTGTGAAGTGGAAGGAAAAAGTGTTTTTCAAAATGTTTTACAAATAAATATATGAAAAGTGTGGCGTGCATTTGTATTCAGCCCCCCTGAGACAATACTTTGTAGAACCACCTTTCACTGCAGTTACAGCTGAAAGTCTTTTTGGGGATGTCTCTACCAGCTTCGCACATCTAGAGAATGACATCTTTGCAAAATAGCTCAAGCTCTGTCAGATTGGATGGAGAGCATCTGTGAGCAGCAATTTTCAAGCCTTGCCCCAGATTCTCTATTGAATTTATGTCTGGACTTTGACTGGGTCATTCTAACAAATTAATAAGCTTTGATCTAAACCATTCCATTGTAGCTCTGGCTGTATGTTTAGGGTCGTTGTCTTGCCGGAAGGTTCGAGGTTCACCTTCCATCAAGTCTTTTGCAGACTCTGAAGCCTCGTACACACGACCGAGTTTCTCTGCAAAAACCAGCAAGAAAATAGCTGGGAGATATTTTTTTGCCGAGGAAACCGGGCGTGTGTACATTTTCGTCGAGGAAACTGTAGAGAAACTCGACGAGCCAAAAAGAGAGCAAGTTCTCTATTTCTTCTACGGGAATGGAGAAACTTGCCTTGTCGAGTTCCTCGACAGCCTAACAAGGAACTCGATGAGGAAAACGATGTGGCTTAGCACTCTGAAATCCATAAAATGAATAAGAATCCCCTTGCGCACCCCTGTTTGTGTTAAAATAAAAATGAATAAAAACAGACAATAATATACAGTCCTGATCAAAAGTTTAAGACCACTTGAAAAATGGCAAAAAAATATTTTTACATTGTTGGATCTTAACAAGGTTCCAAGTAGAGCTTCAACATGCAACAAGAAGAAATGAGAGTGAGACAAAACATTTTTTGAGCATTCAATTTAATGAAAACAGCGAATAAACTGAAACAGGCTGTTTTTTTAGCTGATCAAATGTTTAGGACCACATGCCTTTAAAAGGCCAAATCTGTGCAAATATGTGGATTCATTGTCATTTTCTGTCAGGTAGTCACACGTTGTGATGGCAAAGGCAAAAAAACTCTCCCTTTTTGAACGTGGTCGGTTTGCTGAACTGCATAAGCAGAGTCTCTCATCTAGACACTGGACGATCCTCAACCCAAATTAGGCCCTTACTGGTGCTGACTGCAGCCCCATAACCATCAGACGGCATCTGAGACTGAAGGGATTCAAAAACAAAAAACTTCTTCAAAAACCTTGTCTCCTTGAATGCCACAGAACTGCTCGTTTGGACTTTGTAAGAGAGCACCAAACATGGGACATTCAAAGGTGGAAGAAAGTTTTATGCTCTGATGAAAAAAAATGTAACCTTGATGGTCCTGACGGTTCCAACATTACTGGCATGACAAGCAGATCCCACCTGAGATGTTTTCTACGCGCCACAGTGGAGGGGGCACCATAATGGTCTGGGGTGCTTTTTCCTTCAGTGGAACAATGGAGCTTCAGTAAGTGCAGGGGCGTCAAACGGCCGCTGGCTATGTCCAGATGTTGCAGAGAGCATTCCTCATGACTGAGGGCCCTCGTCTGTGTGGTAACGACTGGGTTTTTCAACAGGACAACGCTACAGTACACAATGCCCGCAGGACAAGGGACTTCTTCCAGGAGAATAACATCACTCTTTTGGTCCATCCAGTGTGTTCCCCTGATCTAAATCCAATTGAGAACCTTTGGGGATGGATGGCAAGTTCCAGACAGTAGATGGCCTTTCCATGAGGTGTCTTCACCACCTCATGGAAATGCTTACATCAAGCATGCCGAAACAAATTTTTGAAGTGATCAACAATAGCGGCCGAGCTACTCATTACTGAGTTCATGTTTGGAAGTTGGATTTCTGTTTTGGGGGGTTTAGTTTTTTTTTTTGAGGTGTGGTCCTTTTGGGGGGTTTAGTTTTTTTTTGGAGGTGTGGTCCTAAACTTTTGATCAGCTGAAAAACAGCCTGTTTCAGTTTATTCGTTATTTTCATTAAATTGAATGTTCAAAAAATGTTTTGTCTCACTCTCATTTCTTCTTGTTGCATGTTGAAGCTCTACTTGGAACCTTGTTAAGATCCAACAATGTAAAATATGATTTTTTGCTATTTTTCAAGTGGTCTTAAACTTTAGATCAGGACTGTATATATAACCACAGATGTGCTGCTGTCAATAATACAAACTCTAAGGCCCCATACACACGATAGAATTTATCCGCGAATACGGTCCAGCAGACCGTTTCCGCGGATAAATCCTCTCGAGGATTTCGGCGGATTTTCATGCGATGGAGTGTACACACCATCGCATTGAAATCCGCGCCGAAATCCTCTGGCGATGACGTGTCGCGCCGTCGCCGCGATTATGACGCGGCGACGTGCGCGACGCTGTCATATAAGGAATTCCACGCATGCGTCGAATCATTACGACGCATGCGGGGGATCCCTTCGGACAGATGGATCCGGTGAGTCTATACAGACCAGCGGATCCATCCGTTGGGATGGACTCCAGCAGATGGATTTGTTCTGCATGTCAGCGAATATTCGATCTGCTGGAATCCATCCCAGGGGAGAAATATCCGCGGAAACAGATCCGCTGGCGTGTACACACCATAGGATCTATCCGCTGAAACCCATCTGCTGGGATTTTTCAGCGGATGGATTCTATGGTGTGTACGGGGCCTAACTATGTACAGTTGGGAACAGTGCAGTGCCAAATTATCAGATTTTTCACTCTGAAATCCATATCCAATTAGGTAAGAGTTATAAAATTTCTAAGGTAGTGTGACAGGAAGTCACGTAAATCTGTGGGTGTTGTCACAGATGGGACATACATTTCTGCCTTGTTTAGACAATACACCAATTGCTATTAGGCGTCGGCTGCAACAGTAGCCAGAAAAGGCTAAAGGTGGTTGAAAAACTTCAGCTGTTCAGAATGAGGCAATTAAGGCCTCTATAAGTAGTCCAGAGGATTACCAATAAATGGCTGCATCCTGAGCCTTTGTGAATAAGGAGAGCAGTACTGAAAGTCTTCTGAGGAGGTGAGGAGATGATTGATTTTTCTGTGTGATAAAAATCAAAAGACTATTGTTTTTCTGCTGTATGACCAGCAGTGTCTGCCCAGCACTAGGCCGTGCCAGACTCCATAGATAGGTTCCTGTGTGGTGAAGATAGACGCCCCAAGTGGCCAGGGTTCATTTTATGTTTGATTTTGTTTATGCTGTTTGGATGCTTGCACTTGTTTCCAGCAAGATGGAAGAATAAACCAAAATCTTTGTTTTCAACTGTCTTCGACTGCCTGTCTGTATAAATTCAGTGTGTAGTGAACCCATCCAGGGGGTCACACACCCCGTTACCGAGTAACCCCTTACAGTAGTTATTGCTGTTTTCAGTTCTGGGACAAGTTAACCCAGCGCCCAGGGCAAACTTTGCCCCCTGTTCATGATGTGCAAACTTAGGGGATCCTTCACTCAGCAGTCACTCGCTTGTCAAAATCACTGCTGCTGTCACTACTCCTGTCAGCCTTGTAACAGAAGGAGGGTGCCCCATCCCTATAGTAAACCATTGCACCCAGGGCAGACCCTGACTGTCTGTGCCCTTACTGGGGAGATTGTCCAGGTAACCACTGTCACTTGGACAGAAAGTGTGGGAAATAACGTGAGGTCTTATTCACACATAATGTGGTGACTGAAATTTTTCTGCACTGGATAAACACCAGTCACCTATATGGAATGTGTTCTACACTGTATATGCCCTAGTCACATTGCGACGCAGCAGGGAAGCACGGTAAAGTGCAGGCATGTAGAATTTTACTGCAGAGGCAATACATGTTACCACACAGCAGCAAGTATCACTTTTGACATGTCAAAGATGGTCTATATTAAAGTTAAAAAAAGTAAACAGTTCAAAACACTAAAATGGGCATCACACTGCCCCATCGCCATGGCTCATTGTAACTACAAACTGTCTGTATCGTACGCGCTAAAAAGTAGCATTTAGTGTTTAAGCAGTATAGAAAAGTCCTGAGGATTTACAGCTTCTTTCTTAACGCTGTCTTTCTTAACTGCCTACCTCCTGGGCCGCACAGGTCATTGTAAAATGACACCTGAGCAGGAGCCCTATTATTTTGGGTGGACGTCATATGACGTCCTTCCCAGAACATACCTTGCACGGCCTGCACTCTGTCACTGTTCTGTCATTGGATGACAGATTGCTCTAGCGTGATTTGTCAGCAGATGACTGATCAGTGTACCAGCCCGCTGCTGGTACCATGTGATCCCTGTGGCCGATTAGTGTACCAGCCAGCTGCCGGTACCATGTGATCCCTGTGACCAATCACAGCAGATCACATGATAATTGTAAACAATAAAATACTTTGATTCATGCCATTCATTGAAGGTTATTTATGAAAGGCAAATCCACTTTGCACTACAAGTGCAAACTATAAGTGCAAAGTGCACTTGAAATTTCACTGCAAGTGCACTTGGAAGTGCAGTTGCTGTAAATCTGAGGGGTAGATCTGAAATGATGGAAGCCCTGCTGATCCAATCATGTGCAAGCTAAAATGCTGTTTTTTATTTTCCTTGCATGTCCCTCTCGGATCTACGGCGACTGCACTTCCAAGTGCACTTCCAGTGCAATTTCAAGTGCACTTTGCACTTGTAGTTTGCATTTGTAGTGCAAAGTGGAGTTGCCTTTAGTAAATAACACCCATTGTGTACACATGTGTCGCTTGCTGTGATTTATCAAATTAATCACATGGTACAGACAGGGCTAATCATAGCCCATTTGTACCATGTGATTAGATCACAGCTAATCACAAAAATACACACTGAATGAATCTATTTTACTCAGTAAAACATATTTTTTTATAGCAGTGAAATTCACTTATATGAGCAACCATAGTGTGTAAAAAAAAATCCTGATCACCTTCCACAAAAAAAGTGACAAAAAATAACAACTTCAAAAAATGCACCATGGCTCCTACTAAATACTTTGGAGTGTCTACTTTCCAAAAGTGGTAATTTGGGGGATATTTGTACTGTAAATTTTCAGATATACAGTGCATACCATAGTTTTTGGACGCTATAACTTTCCTACAAACTAAATAATATACACTGATTTGGGTTATTTTTTACCAAAGCAATGTAATAGAATACATTTTGGCCTAAATTTATGAAGAAAGATTATTTATTTGTGAAATTTTATAACAGAAACAAAGAAAAACTATTTTTTTCCTAACTTTTGGGCCCTTTTTCCATTTATTTAGCACAAAATACAAAACCCAGCGGTGAAAAAATACCACCAAAAGAAAGCTCTACTTTTGTGAAAAAAAAAATGATAAAAATGTCAAATGGGTACAGTGTAACTTGACTGCGCAATTGTCATTCAAAGTGTGACAGCTGAAAATTGGTCTGGGCAGGAAGGGGGTAAAAGTGCCCGGTATTGAGATAGTTAAAGGGGTCCAAAGACTGGCAAAGAGCTGACTCGGGTGAGAATGGCACTGGACCCCTGGACAGGTGAGTGTCCATTTTTTAAAAGTCAGCAGCTGACTTAAAAAAAAAATTCAGACAGGGCAAAAAACTACTTTGAGCAGAAAACTGATGGCTGATGCCCTTCAAGGCACTATGCATACAGAAGGACAAACCCACACCTCATCTCACACCTTCATACTGTCTTGCTTGCTCATGCATTTCCCCACACACCCTCCTTTATTTCAGCATTGGAAAGGGACCTTGATTGAATGCAGATATACAAAAGGTGTTCATTATGACTAGGGTTGTCCCGATACCGCTTTTTTAGGACCGAGTACAAGTACCGATACTTTTTTTCATGTAGTCGCCGATACCGAATACTGATACTTTTTTTAAATGTCATGTGACAGTTTTCAAACCACAATACAGACTAAGGATATTTTCTTTAGAATTATGAAGAACTCTAACTCAAGACATTATAAAAGAATAAAAATGAGTAAAAATGAATAAAAATGTTTTATTTGCTTGTCACGCAGTAGTAAAAAACTCAAAGAATTTTCATAGAACATGTTGATAAATACAAAAAAAGTATTCTATTTAGGTATCGGGAGCATTTGCGCGAGTACGAGTACTCCCGCAAATACTCGGTATCGGTCCCGATACCGATACTAGTATCGGTATCTGGACAACCCTAATTATGACTAATAAGACCAGTGTTTCATCTGCAGATCAAGAGAAAAGCTATACAATTCTTGTGTATCGGTACTGCTACCCTGTTACAGTCCACAGGATTTTCTCATCTGTATTGAGACTTTGCTGGAGATGTGGAAGTGAGGCCTCGTACACACGACCGTTTTCCTCCACAAAATCCATCAAGAAACTTGGTGGCAGAGCTTTTTTGCCGAGGAAAACGGTCGTGTGTATGTTTTTCGTTGAGAAAACTGTTGTGGATCTCGACGAGAAAAAAAGAGAACAAGTTCTCTTTTTTCTCGTCAGGAGTCTCAATTTCCTCATCGTGTTTCTCGTCGGGCTGGTTTACGACGAGAAACACGTTTGTGTGTATGCTTAGAAACCCACGCCGGTAAAAGTAGCGTTCGTAATGGAGATAGCACATTCGTCACGCTGTAACAGACTAAAAAGCGCGAATTGTCTCTCACCAAACTTTTACTTAACACGCAGCAACATGAGATTAGTAAAAGCAGCCCCAAGGGTGGCGCCAGTGGAATCGAACTTCCCCTTTATAATGCCGTTGTACGTGTTGTACGTCACCGCGTTTGAGAACGATGAGATTTTGTCTTGACAGTGTGTACGCAATGAAAGCTTGACAAGATTCTCGACAAGCCTGACAATGAACTCGTTGAGGACAACAATGTTTCTTTTACGACGAGATTCTCGGTCGTGTGTACGAGGCCTGAGCCGGGAACCATGTTGCATATGGTGGGCCTTTCCCCTTACACACTACTTTTGGTTCCAAGTCTTTCAAACTTATAACCCTCGTATGGGCACATGCATCTCCTGCTATTGTTTTACTTTCGATACTCCTAGGCTCTATCTCCGTTGCCAAAAAGGACCTAATTATGATTTTTCCTTTTGCCCACCAGGAATTTAATTCCAAGACACTGGAAAACAACTCTAAACTGGCCCATTTGCAATGCCTAGAAGAACTGATGGTATAATATCATAGCGGGTAATCTACTTATATTGCCTTATCGACAATCTGGAACATTTTCATGAGTTTTCTGAGCTTCCATGGCCTTATCTCCTGAATGATCTTATTGTGGATAATAGCAGGGGTTCTGCTCTCCTGGTCCAGTTACCCACTCCTGTCTCCTTTTCCCTCCCCTATATTCCCTTTATGCTTCCATCTCATTGTCTCCTCTCTCTTTTCTTAATACAAATGCCTCAGAATAGGTTTAGAACTGAGGCCCCCTACACACGACCGGTTTTCTCGGCAGAATTCAGCAAGAAACTCGATGGGAGACGTATTCTGCCGAGAAAACCGGTCGTGTGTACACTTTTCGCCGAGGAACCCGTCGGGAAACTCGTCGAGCCAAAAAGAGAGCATGTTCTCTATTTCCTCGTTGGGAAATGGGAACATTTGGCTCGACGAGTTTTCTGACAGCCGAACAAGGAACTCGACGGGGAAAACGATGTGTTTCGCCCGTCGTGTTTCTCGGACGTGTGTACGCGGCCTTAGACATGTTTCGAGATTCCTTCCTTTGAAATGCATCCTGTGACTCTGTGGTGTAATGGCCAAAATGTCCCGATGCATGACATTTTTTTCCTCTGTGCCATATTCCCAAAGACACTATGAAGGAAGGAACTTTATTCTGTAAAAATAAAACAGCAGTAACACAAATCTGATCTGTTTACAAATGGACAGGTAGAAACAATACCCTCAAAAAATGATGTCGCAAAGGATTGTTAGAAAATAAATTACCAGTAAAGTTAACGCAGAGTTCCACTCGTTTTTACGCTTTTTAAAAGTTAGCAGCTACTAAAAGTGTAGCTGCTGACTTTTAATAAACAGACACTCACCTGTCCCGCAGTCTAGCGATGCGGCCACCCGAATCCTCGCTCCTCTTCCTCTCCTATTTGCGGCGCCGGCATTGCAAGTGTGGGTACCCAGCTGTGACAGCCTGCGCACTGCGCATGCGTGAGTCGTGCTGTGCCTTCTCAGTAGCCGGGCAATCTTCTGGGACCTGTGACGTGTCCCAGAATATTGCAAGGAGGGAGGGGGAGAGGAGAAGTCGTCTAGGCTGCAAGAGCGGAAGTGGGAACTGGGTACCCGCCAAAACTACGTACCCGCTCCCACCCAAACAAATTGCATGCCAAATGTGGCATGTAAGGGGGCGAGGAGTCACTTTTGGGAGGAAATCCGCTTTGACTTTCAGGCTTCATTTCCACTGGCGTTTTTACAACCTACTTTTGTTAGCCTTTTTTACAGCTTAAAAACGCATGTCCATGTTTATTTTGTAAAAATAATAATAATAATAATAATTTTTTTGTGAGCTGGAGCTCAAAAACGCAGTGGTAGCGTTTTTGGGCGTTTTTGAGCGTTTTTGCGCGTTTTTGAATGTCTGGTGTTTTTACAGCTCTATTGCTGGAGCCACAGAACGCCCTGGTCCCGCGTTTTTTTTACAGCTCAAAAACGCCTTTGCCATTTGCAGCTCAAAAACGCCTATGTGGGCATGATGCCATAGAACAGGGATCCTCAAACTACGGCCCTCCAGCTGTTGAGGCCTTGAGGCCTTGTAACACACTAACATTCACAGACATGACAAGGCATGATGGGAATTGTAGTTCCTGAACAACTGGAGGGCCGTAGTTTGAAGACCCATGCCATAGAATAACATGGACAGGCGTTTTTAAGCTGTAAAAAACGCTCAGAAAAGTGGCTGTAAAAACACCAGAGGAAATAAAGCCTTAGTGTTCTGTAAAATAAATACTCAAGGCAAAGAAACACCTGCGGCTACAGCAGCCTTCTGTAAATTGAAATGGATACTAGAAAACTAGAAAACAAAAGTCATGAATTAATGCTTTTCACCTGAAATGATGGGTGTTTTTTTTTTTGTTAAACTGTCAATGGAGAGCCGACAATACTTCCTGAAGATCAAGCTTTTTGTAAATGTGATATTGAACTGTTCTGCTGCTCAAGGAATATAAAGTTTCCCATTGCAATGGATTATAAGTCATCTGAAACCATTCATGTGTAGCACCAGCTGAAAGACTGAGTGGATAAGTAATGATGTCTCGGCTCTGCCAAAAAGAAAATCAGATAATGGCCGACTGAAACATAAAGTACTTGAAGTAGGCTTTAAAAGGAAAATGAATAATTACATTACTGTACAGCAAACTATAAGACAAAAAGGCCAATACATTTTACATGTGTGTCTATTTGTATGAGGCCTCGTACACATGACGGAGAATCTCGTCTTAAAAGAAACGTTGTTTTCCTCGAAAAGGTTCTTGTCAGGCTTGACGAGAATCTTGTCAAGTTTTCCTTACATACTCACTGTCAAGACAAAATCTTGTCGTTCTCAAACGCGGTGACGTACAACACGTACGACGGCACTATAAAGGGGAAGTTCGATTCCACTGGCGCCGCCACCCTTGGGGCTGCTTTTTCTAATCTTGTGTTACCACCTGTAAGTAAAAGTTTGGTGGGAGACAATTTGCGCTTTTCAGTCTGTTACAGCGTGACGAATGTGCTATCTCCATTACGAATTCTACTTTTACCGAAGGTGCGCTCCCGTCTCATACTTTATTCTGAGCATGCGCACGTTTCTAAGCATACACACAAACGTGTTTCTCATCGTAAACCAGCCCGACGAGAAACACGATGAGGAAATTGAGACTCCCGACGAGAAAAAAGAGAGCATGTTCTCTTTTTTTCTCGTTGAGATCCACAACAGTTTTCTCGACGAAAAACATACACACGACCGTGTGTACGAGGCTTCATTCTGTGCAAAATTTTACATCAAGGAATAGTAGTAGGGCTTTTAGAATGATGTCATTGGAAAATAAAAAGATCACTATAATTTCTTTGCAGAACAACCATGCCGAAACTTGTTTGAGGGGGTAGGGTGGTGTTTTGGTTCCCTGAGTGACGATATGATTTACATTGGATCATTTTTAAAAGTAAAGTCCATCCTAACACTAAAATGTATACATTTACAGGCATTCACAATCTAAGACTGACCTATCTAGCCCTGTAAAGAAGAAATCGCTATACATATCTTTTCTGAAGCCACTCTGGTCCTGTCCGACGCTGAGCTGTCAGTGGCGGCTTTGCTGTGGAGGCGGGTGCAGAAGAGGCAGCCAACAACAGAAACCCCATAGTAAGTCTATGGGTGACGTCACTTCCCATTAATTTCACAGCCATTGTCGGCAAGGCTTCCGCCTCTGCAGACCGGACTGGATTGGCTGGAAAAAAGGTATGTATAGAGGTTAGATAGGTTAGTCTTAGATCGTGGATGCCTATAGATGTAGCACATTTAGTATTAGGGTGTACTTCCCCTTTAAGCTTTATTCTATTATTGTGCAAAATACAGAACATATTTATTGCCTTTACTAATTTGTTATGTTAAAAAATATATTGGCATTAGTAAAACTGAATATGGTGCAGCTCTGCATAGTAACCAATCAGCTTCTAGGTTTTATTGTGAAAGCTTAAAGTGGTTGTAAAGTCAGAAGGTTTTAATGCATTCTATGCATTAAGATAAAAAGCCTTCTGTGTGTAGCAGCCCCCCTAATACTTACCTGAGCCCCATCTCAATCCAGTGAAGCCCACAAGTGTCTCAGCCTTTCGGCACTCTCCCTCCTAATGTAGAAGAGCCACTGATGTTATGGTTAAGCATTTAAAGTGGCTGTACACCTCAGACATGAAATATGAACAAATCATATCCTTCTATAGTGTGTACTTGACTCAAATTAAGTGTAATTTCTGTCTTCTGATTTGCTCCTCTGCTATCAGCATGAATCACTTTTGATAATTTTTCCTGACACCAAGAGAAAGATGGTGACAGGGGAGGGAGCTCCAGCTGATTGACAGCCTCGGTTTTAAACCTATGAGCTGTGTGAAGAGGGGTTTGCCCCTTCTTCCAATCAGCAGTCAGAACTTTCCTCACTGAGCTCTGCAGAGTGTAACTTCAGCTCTCAGACCCCTTTTTTTCTGAACATTCAGACAAGCTTTATAAATTCAGCACATCCTCTATGGATGTAGAGTATATAAGACTGCAGATAAACCGGTACACCTTATGCAGGAGGATTTGTTTCATATGTGTGTATCCCCTGAGGCCAGTCACTCCACTGGGTATATGTGAGGAGTTAAAACCACTTTAACCAGTTGCCGACTAGCCACCAACGCTATACGGCGGCAGGTCGGCACGATCCTGTGTACCATCGTAGCTGTACGTTGGTCCCTTTAAGCGGGATAGCAGGCACGCACCCACTGCATCGCGGGGGTGATGATGCTCGTGACTGGCGGTCGCGATGACCATGGGCCACGAGCCTAGTTAGAAACACACTAGGGAACACAATTAACCTAATTTTTACAGTAATCTGTGCATTTTTATAGCACCGATCGCTGTATAAATGCCAACGGCCCCAAAAATGTGTCAAAAGTGTCTGATGTGTCCGCCATAATGTTGGTGTCCCGATAAAAATCACAGATCGCCGTCATTACTAGTAAAAAAAATAATAATAAAAATGCTATAAATCCCCTATTCCCCTATTTTGTAGATGCTATAACTTTTGCGCAAACCAATCAATATACGCTTATTACCAAAAATATGTCGAAGAATACATATCGGCCTAAACTGAGAAAAAAATAGCTTTTTTTTACAAAAAAAAATGGAAAAATATCTATTATAGCAAAAAGTACAAAATATTATGTTTTTTTCAAAATTGTCGCTCTTTTTTTGTTTATAGCGCAAAAAAAAAAATGGCAGAGATGATCAAGTACCACCAAAGGAAAGCTCTATTTATGGGGAAAAAACAATGTCAATTTTGTTTTGGGTGTAGCGTCACATGATCGTGCAATTGTCAGTTGAAGTGACTCAGTGTTGAATCGCAAAAAATGCCTGGGTCATTGGGCAGCAAATTCTTCCCGGGGGTGAAGTGGTTAAAGTAAAGGTGTAATTAAGGTAATATAAGGACTGTCATTGCTGGTCTTATCCTATTTTTTATTTATTTTTTAAATAAAAGCCAAATGTGTAGCATTACATTTAGGCAACTTAAACTTTCTCTAGGCTTACCTTAAATGGCACACTGCTGTGTTCTTTGATGGAAAAAAGGAATGTTTTGGGTTACAGAACCACAGTAATGCAAAATAACTAAATATCCATTGATTGTATTTAAATTGTTACTAAACCCAGGAGCCTGCATTCACTATATCTGGTCTCCCACAGTACACAGAACATGGAAATACAATTATTGTAGTCAATTTAAAACTGCAAAAAACTTTTTCTAATCAGCAGTATATAGCAGTCATGTGACTTCTATCAGTGTCTGGTTAAAGCTTGTAGGAGGAGTTTTCATTCTCCTCTGACTGTCCTATGAGGTTGCAATCCCCTGACCCTCTGTCTGGACAATGCTGATTGGCCCTGTTTGATCACATGCATTCTCCCAAGAAACAAAAAACTCACACCAAACTGAGCATGTGCAGAGTACCCCCAAGGCTCTGTTCTATCAGAAGAAGGATAGAGAACTGTGGAAGAAGGGGAGGATCAGAGAAGACAGGCTTAAACAGCTTTTTTACACAATGCGGAGGATTAACCCCTTAGGTTCCACAGTGAGTATAACAAGCATGGTTTACTGCATATACAGACTGATGTTACTGTTGTGGGTTTAGTAACACTTTAAGCATTCTTAATTGTCTTGGAATATTCATGTTAGAGATTCATATTTCCAAAATGACAAGTGATAAATACTGAAAAATAAGGCTGGGAATAATGAAAGGAAAAAACAGCTCAAGGATATTTCCTGCTAGTATAACAGCTGGCTCTAGAAACGGTAAAATTAGTCAACTAATAAGTGACAAAGCGTCAGCAGGAGGCTGAAAATAGTGCAGAGAACTTGGATGTTGTTCTAGTGACTCATAAGAACCACCTCTTCCTTCTCTGGGAAGAAATGTATTTTTCCTAAGACCTTTATATGAGGACATCACAGAAGGCAAGGCAGATTTTATTGTTTACTTATGTAGCACCAGAATACTGCTCTACTGTTTTAAAGAATTTATTTTGGGCACATCAGTCTCTGCTCAGCGGTCCCATGGGACGGAACAAGATCACTCTTGGATGCGTGGGAAAACATATAACAGTTGGCTTTTAACTAAACACTTGGGGCTGGGCAATGAACTTTCTAATGGTAGACTATGGACTGGAATCAAATCTTTGGGCATCAAGCTTTCCAGTGGGAACGGGCACTTCAATCTACTGTAGGGGTGTCAAACTCAATTTTATCGCAGGCCACATCAGCACAGTGATTGCCCTCAAAGGGCCAGTTCTATCTGTAAGACTATATACATCTATCCAGAGAATAGATGCAGGAACTCAACCATAGATGCAGGGACTCAACCATTGAATGGTGGGTGTGGCCAAATTGCACAGAGGGAGGATCTTATGGGGGCAATAACTACCAGGAGTGAATTATGTGTGGAGCTCAGGGATGCGCTGAGTACAGAGTTGTTCAGGGGTGTGCTACATACAGAGTGTCATGGATATGCAGATATGTTTGTCTGTCAGCTTACCTCCTCCATGTGTCCTGCTTTAGAGGCCAGCCACTCTCACCTGGCTGCTTAAGTAATCTCTGCTCTAGCATGGCTCCACCCCAGGTCCTATCAGGGAACTCTACATTAACCTGTGCACTGCAAGCCAGTCGTGCTGATCAACAGTGTTTGTTTAGCTAGTGTGTGTTTGGGTTCCTGCTTGCCGCGTGCTACATCTGTCTCTGGTTTACCGATCTTGGCTTGTTCTTGACTATCCCTGTCTGCTTGTGACCTTGGCCTTTGGCGTGTCCTTTGTTTATCCTTGTCTGCAAGTTGCCCCAACCTTTGGCTTATCCCCTCACTATATCTTGTATCCTGAGCTGCTGCTTCCCCCCTATCACTATAGCCTATTGTGAGCGTGAGCTGGGGGACTCTGGGGCCGCGACCTGGATCCAGTTGCAGTCCAGTCCATCCTCACCACTAGAGGCTCTGGTGAACATCTGCTGGATCTTAGACTCCGTGCCCTGGGGAATATTAGGCTCTAGCTCCCCGTGGGATCCCTGTTAGTGCTCCAGTGGACCTGCCTTTCTTAGCCACCCAGTGTTCCGTCCACAGCAGTCAGCCGTAGGGTCCACTACCTTTGCGGTGCACTCCTGACCCAGACGGTGTGCATCTGTCACCTGACCGCAGGTGACTTGACACAGAGTGCAGGGTTGAGAAGTGTGCTACATACAGAATGCAGCTTTTAGGGGTGTGCTATGCACAGCATGCAGGGTTCAGGTCTCTTTCACAGGCTGTCCACATCTCACTTCAACCTTTCCTCGGCTCTGACCTATGCACCACTCTCCCCCATCCTTAACCTCTGCACACATCTCCCTCCACAGCCCTCATTCTTCCCCCCCCAAAAGCTTCCTTGCAACTCACCTACCCGGCCGCCCAGCTCTAGAACCTTCCAGGCAGTGTAGGTGGCTTTGCCTATCTCTCTTACTTGCAGGGAGATCAGCTGGAGGTGATGAGCCATATTCCAGCTGAAACAAAGTCCTGGGTGCGAGGGCCACCTAAAATGGCCCGGCTGGCCATATTGTTTTTAACACATGTGATCAACTGGGAAGCAGAGATTAGGCAATATAGTCTGTTTTATTTTCTAGCTATCTTGGCAATTCTATGGTAGCTTGGTGGCTTTCGCTTTCAACCACAATAGTGTAATTTTTTCAGCTACTAAATGATTAAAAAGTATTCCTAAGCAAAATATTTTTGGATATATTGGGAAAGGATTAGATTCTCTGTCAAACTTTTATTGCTATCTGTGTCTTAGCTGGAGATATTAATTCCTCTATTTGTATAGGTGACCACTGTCACCATGAAAGAAAGGGATGGAAATCCAAATTTTTAGAGTTGTCCCCAAAAGAAGAGACCAGGGGAAATCTTCCAATGTTAACGGGTCAACTGTCTAAAAGGAGAAATGAAAAAATCACCTCCTAGTGGGAAATTTCCTCTAACATCATGTTACATCTCTGGGGCAGAAAGTGAAGGGAAATCTACCTAATGATATACAAAGGCAGATCTCATATTTAGACTTAAATGCAAAAAAAAAGGAAGAAGCATGGGCGGAACTGACGTTTTGACGTCACTTCCGCCCTGCTATGCTATGGGGACGGGTGGGGGCCATCTTGCCCTCACTCGCATTCCCGCACAGCACGAGAAAGGACCCGATCGAGGAGGGGGGCCCTCTCCCGCCGCCGATAACGGTGATCTTGCGGAGAATCCGCCACGGAGACCACCGTTATCATTTACAGGACCGCTCACGCTAAAGATAGATATCTCGGTTGTGACAGCAGCTGCTGCCATTACGAGATATCCATCTTTAAAAAAAGGACATATATCTGCGTGAGGGGGTCCTTAAGTGGTTAAAGAATATGTTTTTTGTCTGTTTCTCCAAGTGAGGGGTTAATTCCCACAAAAGTGACCCAGACAGCTGAAAAATCTGGCAGAGGTTCCTACCGTTTTATCAAGAAAAAAAAAAAAAAGTTTTAGTTAATCTTGGGCTCTAGTTCTGTTATCTTTGTATTGAGGAGATATGTATATTGTGTAAGGGCACCTAAATTGGACATGTTTGTTTTATTTTGTGACTCATTGGGGAGAGTTAAAGTCATTGTAAAGTCTTGTTTTTTTTTTCTATTTAAATAATAAACATGTTATATTTACTTCCTCTATGCAGTGTTTTTTTTTTTTACAGAACTGCCCAGATCCTACTCTTCTTGGGTCCCTGGCTGAAGCTCCTGGCCCCTCCCTCCTGTTGAGTGCCCCACAGCAGCTTGCTATGGGGGCACCTGAGCCAACCTGCAGCTCTGTGTATCCATTCAGACATGTAGCCCCGTCCCCTCTCTCTCCTCTTTAGTTAACTGAGTTTGACAGCAACGGGAGCCAATGGTGCAGCTGCTGTGTCTCAGCCAATCAGGAGGGAGAGCCCCGGACAACTGAGGCATTCGGGGACATAAATGGATAGAGACGGGGCTCTGGTAAGTATTAGGGGGGTTGAGGGAGGCTGCTGCACATAAAAGGCTTTTTATCTTAATGCATTAAGATAAAAAAAAACGTATGACTTTACAACCCCTTTTACTAAGACTGGAAGAATCTGGAGCAGCTGTGCATTGCAACCAATCAGCTTCAAGCTTTCATTTTCAAAGCTTAACTGAACAAGCTGAAGTTAGAAGATGATTGGCTACTGTGCACAACTGCACCAGATTCTGGCTGCTCCAGTTTTTATACATTACCTCAACTGAATATGACAATGACATTCCTGTTTCTTGTACCCTAAAATCAGATAAGCAATAGCACCACCTACATTCATTCCCTCACAGGTTCTCATTAAAGTGGACCATTCCCCTCTTTCACTAAAAATGTCATCAGCTTATAGCTCTACGTGCTGATATGCAATTATCTTACATTCATTAGCTAAGCAAATACTGTATTTTTGCTTTCACTTACACTTACTGTTTTTCACTTCCTGGTTACTTGAGGCCCTTCCCCCATAGGTGATGTGCATTGTCTCATGTTCTAGCAATCAGACCCTGAGTTTCAAAAAGTAAAGTGAGGTGCATTCATCTGGCCTTAGTGAAAATAGCCACCGTCAGATGATTTGGGGGAGGGGGAAGAAAAATAAGGTGTGCAAATACTAAAAAGCCTTTAATTATCTATAAGGCTAGCGGTTTGCAGTCTGGAGTCCAGTACGGTTTTGTTCACCGGTTCAGGCAATTCAGTGCAAATTTTTACTTGAAATCGCATCTAAACTGGACCAAAAATCACACAGGGCCCTCTTCAGAAATGGGCTGTGGCCGCCGCGAACATGTTTGAACCAACTCCATTGAAACATGTTATGTGAATTGAATGCGGTTATAAGCACAATTTAATTTGCATATATGTGAACCGAGCCTTAGCATTTGTTTGTAAATTGCCATTGCTAAACAGTTCTCAGGGTGCCTTTGTTGACCTTGTCGTTTCTCTAAAATAATGCTTTATGCCTCTCATAAACAAAAAATGCAGACATGTATGATTTAGAAAATAAATAATGAGGTGATGTTGCTAGAGGGGGAGAGTTGCTAGAATTTGCAGATTTAAAAGTGAAATTTGACCTACCTAACTCATACCTCTTTCGCTACCTCCAATTGAGACATGCTTTAATCTCCCAGTTTGGCGCCACAAAGCTGAAAATTGGGTCTTCAATTCGGGAGACTATTATATTGGATGAATCGATGAAAAAAACATCAGCACTATATAAAGATATTTTTCCTGTCTCTCCCCCCTCGGTAACCAGGTGCAGGGAGCAATGGGTGGCAGAGGAGTGGGACGATATGTGGAGTGTCCCATTCACTCACTTGGCGTCAGCTAAAGACCGCTTAATTCAATTTAATTTCCTACACAGGATATATTACACTCCAGCAAAGTTGTCCGAAATTTACACGGGCACATTGGCAGAATGTTGGCGTTGCTCACAATCTCCAGCCAACTTTAGCCACATTTTTGGGGATTGTCAGGTAGCCAAGGAGTTTTGGTCTGACGTTGGGTGCTGTGTGACGGAGATTACCTCTGTGTCTTTGATGGTGAAAACATGCTGGTGGAAGGCGTGGCGCACTTTGCTTAGCCCCTTACTGTTCCATGCGGGTAAGGCGCTTAATCTCTATTGAAAAAAAAAAACCATGACGCCCTCACTATTGTACTGGAAAGGGCTTGTAAATATTTTTTTTTTCTGTTCTCTAAAGCAACGTACCTGTGCAGGGGATGCCCAAAAAAAATTGACAAAGTTTGGAAGATTTGGATGTGTAGCGCTACCCCCGAAGGAGCCGCTGGTTGATTTGGGATCTACTCTCCTTCGGTTTAGCTCACCCCTATTTAACTAGCTCGAACCCTCCCTTGACACATCAGAAGTCTGGAGAATGAGATATTATGACCCCTGCCGAGCTGAGGTCACAATAGCAAACATGCAATATACAGTGGCAATATAGAAATGAAATTACCTGCGGTTATAGACGGTCCCTCCAGACTAAGGAAAAAAAAGTATACTCCACAGTGAATATGTTTGAATGTAAATTAAAGATAGGTTTACTGTATGGAACTTAAAAGGGCAAGCATACATTCAGGCATAAACACAACTAGCCAGGAAAGGATTGATATGATCCGCAAGGGCCCTTGCAAGGATCTACAATTTATGTAAGCAAGGAAGAACTAACCTATGAACGGTACCATTCATCTAATCTAATGGAAGGCAGTCTATGCTCGCGAGCGCCCTCTAACGGACAGTCCCTCAGAACAGTCAATATCCCCGTTGCGGCCGGTCAGTGCACGTTAACAATTGTAATCCACAGGTGGCAATCGGGGAAAGGGCCTAAGCAACAAAATGTCTAGGGTAGTTGAAAGTTGGTGGATTGTCCGCTCGTCAGCGTCAACCACTTCTGTGCAGCACTAGAACAGTTAAATGTGCCTCTAAGTTCCGGCTAGAGGCCGAACAAGTGTCTGTGGCCTGTGAAATGGCACTAGGTGTTGGTGTTAAACCGAGAGTCTGAAACCGAGCAAATGCTCTCTCACCCGACAGGCCGATCCGCCTGAGTTCTCCTCAGAAAGGGGCGCGCTGACAGGCACTGCTCCATGGCACACATGATCCCGGACGGAGGTACTCCACTGTTTCAGTGTCAGCTGGGCAGTCTCCTCAATCTTCAGGAACACGGGCCGGATGCTGGGGTCTTGCTTCCGTCTGGATGGCTCATCTCTCAGTGGATAGGCCCAGGCTTCTGACCTAACAGCACGACTGTGCTCTGTTAGCGGCTCCGCAGAGGAGAGAAGTGCAGGTCCCGAGAGAGAGAAAAACAGCCACACCCTTTCCTTAAGTAACCTCCCCCATAAGTCTGTGCGGAGGAGTCACATGTTCCAATAGTCTGTTTCTCTATGAGTCAATGGAGTCCATATCTCCTGCTACTTGCATTCCCACAATGCATAACTTTCTTAAAGGTATCCTAAGTATTTACAAAAAAAATGAATAAAGTTCCAGCGGGGATGATCTGTCGTAGGACTTTGGCAGGATGACCCCGCTACAGATGGATAGCCCAAGTAACCCAAATAGCCTAAATCAGTGGTCATCAACCCTGTCCTCAGGGCCCACTAACAGGCCAGGTTTTATGTATTACCTTGGGGAGATGCAGACTAAAATACTGCAATCACTGAGCAGCAAATGATATCACCTGTCATGTATTTCAGTTATCTTGCAAACCTGGCCTGTTAGTGGGACATGAGGACAGGGTTGATGACCACTGGCCTAAATGACTATAAAGATCATACTACTAGGGTGGAGGAAGTCTGGGTGGTGTTGGATACGGGTGCATACAGATGTTATGTGTGTCCTAATACTGGAATTATTTAGGAACTGATTGCTGCTTAAACAACTGTATGTAAGTTTGCTTGATCACCTTATTGCCTCAAGATGGAAATGCGAAAATACTCAATATTTTTGTTTATGATATGATGTTGGTATTCCTGTCCTATTTTTAGGGGACTTGTATCCGGGAAGGTGGAGTTGTCCACAGGGTGGCGTGCCTGGGCCAGGGAATTTTTTATTTTTTTTGTTTTCTGTTTGCAAATTGTTTTTCTAGGAATCCCACCTTGCGTGGGTTGTTTTTGGGTTGTACTTTTTATGTCTTTTGTCTAATGCAGCGTAAAAGTAAATGAATATAATCTGTATATATAATGGTACCAATGTGTCTTGATCACTAGTGAAAAGGTTAACATGTCCAGTACGCAGTATTTTTTGTACCAGTAAATATAATCTTTTAATTTTACAGTGATGTCTGTATAACCTATTGACAATAACTTCTCAGAATGTTTCCAGAGTCAGTATGTACAGTATGTATGAGATACGAAGAGAGGAAATGGATAGCCGCACTCCAATAACCAAAAAGGTTGTCTTTTTATTCAAACGAACAGCAAATGCATCACTGGGGAACAGCCGACGCGTTTCGCACTGAGCTAGTGCTTAGCCATGATTAAGCACTAGCTCAGTGCGAAACGCGTCGGCTGTTCCCCTGTTCCTTTGCTGTGACCTTGTGAAGTGATGCATTTGCTGTTCGTTTGAATAAAAAGACAACCTTTTTGGTTATTGGAGTGCGGCTATCCATTTCCTCTCTTCGTATTTCATGCATGGTCAGTGCATTGCCAGCACCCACGGTATCCTGAGTCAGTCTACTCCACATAGCGACCCACCTGGAGCGGTGATCCTCTTTTTTTCTCTATGTACAGTATGTAAGTCAGTATGTACAGTATGTAAATCAGTCTATAGCAGTGGTCTCCAAACTGCGGTCCTTTGCTGGCCTTTATCCGGCCCTTAGGGCACTGTTCCTCTCACGGATACGAGACACTATTGTTCCTAATGACATCAATGATGGGAAACTATTCCTCCCACTGACACCAACGATAGGTGACTATTCTTCCCACTGACATGAACTTATGGCCCCACTAAAGTCTGAAGGACAGTAAACTGGCCCTTTGTTTAGAAATTTGCAGATCCCTGGTCTATAGTACTGATGTCCACAGTTTACAGACATGATAAATAGAATAGTTAAGTAATTAAGAGAAACGCCCCAGCCTGTCACTTTGATTATAATGATATAATAACCCATAATTATTTATAATATTCAACATGTTTACTCTGCTAATGGAACTGAGAGTCTCTCTATGTGCACTTAAATAAGTGGGATTGCAGTGAAGAATTTGCCTTCTCTGATAGTGAATTAGGCTTACATTAACCACATAAGTTATACTGTGGCAGGTTGGCTCCCCTGGGTGAATCACCGTTCCTGTACGTCGGCCGTTTTAAGAGCTATAGGGTGTGCGTGCTCCTGACAGAGACAGAATGAAGATCCGCCAATGTAAATTGACAGATCTCCGTTCTGTCAGGGGAGGAAAGACAGATCTCCTACTGATTAGGAACAGCGATTGGTCTCCTCCAGGCAGTCCCATCCCCCCACAGAAACACTCCCTAGGTAACACATTTAACCCCAGATCGCCCCCTAGTGTTAACCCCTTCCTTGCCAGTGACATTTATACAGTAATCAGTGGCTATTTTTTAGCTCTGATCGCTGTATAAATGTCAATGGTCTCAAAAAAGTGTGAAAAGTGTCCGCTCTGTCCGCCGCAATGTTGCAGTCCTGCTAAAAATCTCAGATAACCAGCATTACTAGTAAAAAAAAAAAAAATGCCATAAATCTATTCCCTATTTTGTAGACGCTATAACTTTTGCGCAAACCAATCAATATACGCTTATTGTGATAATTTTTTAACCGAAAATATGTAGAAGAATATATCCTAAACTGAGGAAGAAATGTGTTTTTATATATATTTTTGGGGAATATTTATTATAGAAAAAAGTTTAAAATGTTGTTGTTTTTTTTCAAAATTGACGCTCTTTTTTTTGTGTATAGCGCAAAAAATAAAAACTGCAGAGGTGATCAAATACCACCAAAAGAAAGCTCAATTGTCAGTTAAAGCGACGCAGTGTTGTATCGCAAAAAATGGCCTGGTCATTAAGGGGGCAAATCCTTCCGGTTCTTAAGTGGTTAAAACATAACCAAAAAAAAAAAACATATTTGTATATTGCAATACTATGTAAATAATAAAGGTTGTTACCCTAATCAAATCCTAATCCACCTTTTACTTATTAATGAGCCATAAAGATGAATCTCATATCTCTCCCCAGTACGTGACCCTATTTTTTGCTTTGGGCTTCTGTGTTCAGCTATAAAAGGCTGGACACCCAGTACAATGTAAACACTGATGTAGCCAGGGAAGAAGGATATATTTATAGGTAATCAGCACAGGCAACGTTTGACCACTAGGTGGTGCTTCATTTTCACTTTGCAAGTGGCAATAGGCTTTGCATCGTTTGTGCAACTGAATTTGAATTTCTGCTCTTAAAAATTATAAAAAAAAAAAAAAAAGAATAAATAAATAACACTTATACTTCATTACTACAATAACTTGAATCCTCTATTCTCAAACAGGAAATTTGAAATAGAATTTGCATCATAATTTTCTCATTTTCATGAGCAGCACAAGATAGAGATGGACCACTTAAAACATTGAACAGTGAATGCGCCATCCCTCTCCCATCCCTTTGCAGCCTGTAATAGTGGTCATGTAGGCCTAAATTTGTAGTTTTGTAGAGGGGACTACTTTATTTCCCCCTTTGTTCATTTCTATCTTTATTTGTTTTTTTTGTGTGCTCAGTCTGGGATGTGGAGGTAGCCATACTATTTTTTCTTGTGTAGCCAAAGGACCAGAACATCACCTGATTATGGAGCTTGCCTATTCTATCTTGGGCACTTTGGTGTTCCCAGACCATCCAAGAAAACCCTCTGTTTTCTGCTTTTTTTTTATTTTATTTTGCTACTTCCCTCCCTAATCCTCATATCCACTGCTGCCTCCTTAAAAATACTTTTGCAAGTTTGATTGTGACTTTAACTGTGGGCGGCACAGGGAGTGTCACTTGTTGGCTCATAGCAGATTTTTGATGACTTCTGAAAGAGGATTAGGGTGGTGTAGGGACATGCGGAATCAATATAAATTCCATGAGGTTTAGATGCACAATGAGGGTTATTTACGAAAGGCCCATCCACTTTGCACTACAAGTGCAAACTACAAGTGCAAACTACAAGTGCTAGGTTGCACTTGAAATTGCACTGAAAGTGCACTTGGAAATGCAGTCGCTGTAAATCTGAGGGGGACATGCAAGGAAAATAAAAAAACAGCATTTTAGCTTGCACATGATTGAATGATAAAATCAGCAGAGCTTCCCCACATTTCAGATTTACAACGACTGCACTTCCATGTGCACTTTAAGTGCAATTTCAAGTGCACTTTTAGTGCAAAGTGGATTTGCTTTTCGTAAATAACCCCCAATATGTGTGGCACTCACGATTAGTTAAGGAGACTAAATCGGTGTATGCTACATAGAGGGTTATCTGAATGCATTGAGAGAGAGTGTTGATTTTCAGAAGAAACAATGTTAGGCTCCATGCACACAAGCATTTTTTAAGCTCCTGGAATCTGTTATTAGCAATGTTTTTCTGCTCCTAGAAGCTAAATAGTGTTATCCTATGTGTCCATGCACACTGCATTAGGCTATTAGCATTTTTGGAGCTTCAGCATCTAGAAGCAGAAAAAAAATGTTTTTTTGGAGCATTGTTCCAGCAGAAAGAACTCTAAGGCCCCATACACACGACCGAGTTTCTCGGCAGAATTCAGCCAGAAACTCGGTTCAGAGCTGAATTCTGCCGAGAAACCCGGCCGTGTGTACACTTTCGGCTGAGGAAGCCGACGAGGACCTCGGCGAGGAAATAGAGAACATGTTCTCTATTTCCTCGTTGTTCTATGGGAGAACTCAGCCCGCCGAGCTCCTCGGCGGCTCCAGGACTGAACACGCCGAGGAACTCGATGTGTTTGGCACGTCGAGTTCCTCGGCCGTGTGTACGGGGCCTTAATGCTCCTAACAGCTCTTTTGAGCTTTTTTTTCTTTCTTCATGTACTGTAAAACTCGAATAAAATGCGCCTAAAAGCTGCTAAAATGCTTACTACAAGCTGTCACATAAATGTTATTAACAGCATTTTTTCCCCAGCGTTTTTTTCTAGTGTTTTTTTGAGCTTATAAAAACTATAAAGTGCATGGAGCCTTAAAGGGATGTTTCCGTTTGTTTTTTGCCTTAAAGTATGCAATAAATACGTTTAAAATGCCGTGAGGATTTTATTTCTGTCTAGCGAGTCTAATCTTTGTGTGTGTGTAGTACTTGCTATCATGCACACTTGCTGTTTTGCCTAATCCAGGCAAAGTATACATTTTCTTTAACCCCTTCGAGCCTGCAATCTTTTATATAATGTTGCCCAGCATGATGCTCTGTGCTGGGGTTATTGTAAGGATGGATGGATTTGCTTAAGTGTAAGGAAACCAGTGCAGGCTTATGTGCATGCGCACCCTGTTGCCCATAGTTCTGTGCATAGGATAACTGCTGGATGTGCATTAACCAGTAAGCGAATGTGTGTTAGTGTACTCATGACAAAACATAGCATGCACCATCGGCACTGGTATTGGCACTCAGTGGCCTATATAAACTGAAGCACTGCAGAAGGAATTAGCTTAGTGGTCATCAGCTTATTTTTGCTTACCTGCGACCTGATCTACTTTTTTTCTGCCTTTCTGTGTATGACTTGGCATGCCGACCAACCTGCCTCTGGACTTCTCTGGACCTCGACCTGCCTTCTCAACTTTTCATACTGTCTTCTGACTGAAGCCTCGTACACACGACCAAGTTTCTCGTCAAAAACCAGCAAGAAACTTGCTGGGAGATATTTTTTTGCCGAGGAAACCGGTCGTGTGTACATTTCCGTCGAGGAAACTGTCGAGAAACTCGACGAGCCAAAAAGAGAGCAAGTTCTCTATTTCCTCGATGGGAATGGAGAAACTTGCCTTGTCGAGTTCCTCGACAGCCTGACAAGGAACTCGACGAGGAAAACGATGTGTTTCGCCCGTCGAGTTCCTCGGTCGTGTGTACGAGGCCTTATACTTTGTTTGCCTGGCTGTTTCTATCTTTGACTTGCTTCCTGGACCCCTGGACTGTTTTTGTTTCCTGGTTGTACTTTGTTGCTGATCCTGATCTCAATGTGTGCTCTGGGTCTGCCTCTGCTTCCTGATATGAAATGTTAATGTTGATGTCAAATTTCAGTATAGTTTTAGTCCTAATCTTTTTTTTACTAAAATGCCATTTTTATTTTAGTTATATTTTAGTCATATGAATTGTTTTATTTTTTGTCATATTTTAGTCGACTAAAATCTTCAGAAAGGTTTAGTCAACAAAAATCTAATGGGTTTCGTTAAATTGTAATGTATTATTTAAGCATTTCTCTAGAATTGCCAAACTCATTATATACTCCTGGAGTAAAAAAATCTAATAACATGTTATTATTTATGGTATTAAAGGAGTTGTAAAGGCAGAATTTTTTTCCTTATCTTAATACATTCTATGCATTAAGATAAAAATGTCCCCAGCACCCTCTAATTACTTACCTGACCACCTTCTCTCTCCAGCGATGTCCACAAGTGTATTAGCTGTCCCAAAAACTCCTCCTGATTGGCTGAGACACAGCAGCAGTGCCAGTCAGTCAATTAGGGGAGAGAGGGTGGGGAGAGGTAGGGGCTCCGTGTCTGAATGGATACACTGAGCTCTGACTCGTCTCGGGTGTCCCCTGTAGCAGGCTGCTGGCTGAGGGTCACTCGATAGGAGGAGGAGCCAGGAACAGCAAAGAGGGACCCGAGAAGAGGAGGATCCGGGCTGCTCTGCGCAAAACGAACTGCACAGAGGAGGTAAGTATAACTTTTTGTTATTTTTAAAGAAAAAAAAACAAGCCTTTGCAATCACTTTAAGGTTTGAACATGCACTACAGACACAAATGTAGCCATTGTGATATATAACATCTTTATAAATAAACAAACAAAAATATTTTTTTTAACCTGCCCGGTGATATTCCCGAGTACTCGGGGTGAATTTTCAGTACAAAAAGCGGTAACCCTGAGCCACACTTGGGATCGCATCGCAGGATCCAGGCAAAGTTACTTACCTTGTCCCCAGGATCCTACAATGTCTCCCTGCTGTGTGTGCGAGCTCTGTCCTCCTCCGCTCGATTCACACAGTGCCCAGCGAGCTTTGCAACGCACGGGGACAGGGCACGGCACCAAATTCAAAAAGTTAAAAACACACAATACATACAGTACACTGTAATCTTACAGATTATGGATCAAATTATTTCACATCCCTTTTGTCCCTAATGCTTTGTCCAGTGCCCTGCATGCAGTTTTATATTATATATACTGTTCTTTTTGCTTGGAAATTGGAGATTGTCCATGACAACCCAAAAGTGTCCCTTACATCAAAAGCGGTTTTAGACCAGCTAGAAAACAGTGATAATAAATTAGAATCACTTGCAGAATTGTGCGATAGTGATTTGTGGGGAAATTCGTCATCATGCCAGGTGAGACGTTGCCATGCTGTGCTGCGTCTGTTGTGCCTAGAAGACAAAAGCCACACTGGTCCTGCACTCCTTTCAGCTTTGCGTTCACAGGCAGATCAGTGGCTAACAACGCTCAATTTGACAGTTGGTAAAGTGGTGTGCGACAACGGTGCCAATCTGCTGAGCGTGAAACAGGGCAAAATTACACACATGCCATGCATGGCACACGTCCTGAACTTGGTCGTGCAGCGATTCGTTGCCAAATACCCTGGGCTCCAGGACGTCTTGCGGCAGGCCAGGAAAATCTCGGCCCATTTCAGATGGGCCGGGATTTGCTGACATTCAGCGGCGACACAACCTGCCTGTCAGATGTCTTATTTGTGACTGCCCGACGCGATGCAACTCAACATTGTATATGCTTTATTGCTGCTCCAGCAGAAACGTGCAGTTAACGACTAACTGTATGAACTCTGCGGCAGGACAGGTTCTGGGAGCTTGGTTTTTTCACACCGCGCCAGTGGCTGCTCATGCGGGACTCATGCAGACTTCTGCGGCCGTTTGATGAGATCACCAAACTGGTCAGTCGCAGCCAGGGCTCCATCAGTGACATCGTACCTTACACCATCTTTCTGGAGTGTGCATTGCGTCATGTCATTGATCAAGCCGTCGAGGAGCAGGAGCAGGAAGATGAGGAAGTTGCAATGCTGGATGAATTCCCAGGGGGGGCTACTCCACCTGAGACAAGTCAACAAGGGGAGTCTGAAGAGGAGTCAGAGGAGGATGGTGCCGGGGCGGAGGAGGAGGAGCAAGAAGAGCATGCATTAAACCTTTCTGGGATCCCTGGTGTTGTCCGTGGATGGGGGAGGAGAACGAGGACGAAATTATCCTGGATGATGAGCAGGAGCCAGGCCAGTACAGCGCTTCCAGTTTAGTGCAAATAAGGGCCTTCATGCTCCGGTGTTTTAAGAGGTACCCCCGTATAAAAAGCATAAAGGGCAAGGACCAGTACTGGGTGGCAACATACTTAGACCCCCCGTACAAACAAAACATGGCGGAAATGTTACCACCATCACAGAGGGCTATCAGAATGCAGCACTTCCAGGCCTTGCTTTGAGAAATGCTGCATTCTGCTTTTGCGTCCGCTGGCAGAGGAATTTCCACTCACAGAGAAACAGTTTCAGGTACCAATCCAACAGCGCCTGCAAGAAGAGGGCGGTTTGAAGATGTCTTAGTCACTAATTATATGAGATCATTCTTTTAGCCGACCCATCGACAGCTGTCCTCCGGATCCAGCATCAGGGAACACCTAGACTGACAGGTGTCCGACTACATCGGGTTAACGGCCCATGTGGACGCACTGAGAAGTGATGAACCCCTGGACTACTGGGTGGGCAGGCTTGACCCCTGGCCAGAGCTTGCACAATTTGCAATGGAACTGTTGGCTTGCCTCTGATCCAATGTCCTGTCCGACAGGACGTTCAGCGCAGCAGGGGGGGTCGTGACCGATAAGCGCACTCGCCTAGCTCACAACAGTGTTGATACCTCACATTTATAAAAATGAATGAAGCATGGATCTCGGAGGAATTCAACACATGTGACCAGTAGACCATGTTTCATTCAAATTCTGGTGAACGCCTGTGGGCTAATTTTTTGGGCCTGTACTGGCCGACACTTTATTCTGTATCCGGTGAATGCCTAATGTACCACCAGCCACACAATACAAAGTTGTTTGCTGTCAGGTGAACGCTTGTGGCTGTAGGCAAATTTTTGGGGCCTGTAATGGGCGACACTTACTTCTGTATCCGTTGAATGCCTAATTTACCACCAGCCACAGTATACAAAGTTGTTTGCTGTCCGGTGAACGCCTGTGGCCGTGGGCTAATTTTTGGGGCCTGTACTGGCCGACACTTACCTCTGTATCCGTTGAATGCCTAATGTACCACCAGCCACAGACTACAAAGTTGTTTGCTGTCCGGTAAATGCCTGTGGGTGTGCGCTAATTTTTGGGGCCTGTAATGGCCGACACATACTTCTGTATCCGGTGAACGCCTAATGTACCACCAGCCACAGAATACAAAGTTGTTTGCTGTACGGTGAACGCCTGTGGTCGTGCGCTAATTTTTGGGGCCTGTAATGGCCGACACTTACTTCTGTATCCGGTGAACGCCTAATGTACCACCAGCCACAGAATACAAGGTTGTTTGCTGTCAGGTGAACACCTGTCGGCTAATTTTTGGGGCTTGTAATGTCTGGCACTTACTTATGTATCCGGTTTTTCACTTAATACTTCTGGTAGGTCAGTGTCCATGTTGTGGGACTATTTGTGCACAGCTAGTAAGTATTTTGTGGCTGCAAATATGACCTGAAGGTTTTTAATATTCACCTGCCATTAAAGTCAATGGGGCCCGCCGTGAACTTGCGGTTCGCGGACATTTTCGATCGTTCGCGGTTAGCATTCGTGAACCGTCCCGTCGGATGTTCGTCCATCACTATTTAGGAGTGTTAGGCAGGAGATGCAAAAGAAGTTTTCTTATCTACTTGATCTCTACCAGGTAAAATTCTCAATTTTGAGAACCAGAAACTGACTATTCATAAGCCGGTGGCTCTCAATCCAGGCTGTCACTGAGAGCTAGGGATCCCTAATGACATTTGAGAACCAATAAGAGTGGTTCCCAAATATGTTATCACTATGACATAATGATCACATGCATACTGGAGGATTTTCTGACAAATAATTTCAGTTTGTGAAGAAACTGTGTCATCTTTGGGCTGCAGCATGATCTGCCATGCCATATTTTTATTACTGTAATTATCAGATTCATTTGCATAAAAAAAAGAGAAAAAACACATTAAAAAATATATATATATAACAAAATATAAAACTGTTTTGTTAACATTTTTGTGCATTTGTTGGCCTATAATAAAAACAGAACATGGTTTCTTTTTATTAAAAGAGTGTACCAAATAAAAGCTAAAAATGTCTTTAGAAAATATATAAAAATGATTAGGGTATGTCAATTAGCCATAGAGTTATTGTCAAGTTAAAGTGGTTCAAAAGGCTGAAGTTTTTTTTTTTTCTTACCTTAATGCATTCTTCACATTGAGGCAAAAAAAAAAAACGTATGTGTGCAGCATGACCCCCACCCAGCCCTTCTTATAGTTACCTGAGCCTGATCTCGATCCAGCACTGTGCACTAGAGCAACAGCTCTCCCCCTCCTCATACTGTAAGCTCAGAGACAGCAGCAGGATCCATTGGCCAGGATGCTGCATGTGTGTTTGGCATTTCTTTCCAAGCGTGCCATTTTCACATTTGGGGAGAAATGCCATAAACGCATGCACAGGTAAAATGCAGAAGCAATCTGCGTTTACCCAAGCATGACAGCATATGCCATTCATTTGTATCAGTGGCTGTATGTGACATATAGGGCTCCCAGGTAACAGGAAAGCACCAGGAATATTAAGCTTCTGTACAAAGCAGCTGCTAGGTGTCCACGTGCAAGATAAATATAACTGATGTCATGCTGCTGGCTCTGTCTCAGCATTGCCATCATATGTATAAAGATACAATTAAAGCACACATAAGGTTTGATTTACTAAAACTAGAGAGTGCAGCTTTACGTAGAAACCAATCAGCTTCCATGATTTTTTGTCAAAGCTTAAAGGAGTTGTAAAAACTGTTTTTTATTATTTTAATGCAATGCATTAAGATAAAAAGCCTTCTGTGTGTAGCAGCTGCCCCAGCACCCCCTAATACTTACCAGAGCCTCCTCTCTGTCCAGCGATGACCAGGAATCCCTCGACCCTCCAGGACTTTCCCTCCTGATTGGCTGAAACACAGCAGCAGTGTCATTGGCTCCTGCGGCTGTCAATCGAAATCAGTCAGCCAACCAGGGGAGAGAGGGGGGCGGGGCCGAATGGAAGCTCAGTGTCTGAATGGACACATGGAGCTGCAGCTCATCTCGGGTGCCCCCATCGCAAGCTGCTTGATGTGGGGGCATTCGACAGGAGGGAGGGACAAGGAGCAGCAAAGAGGCACAAGAAGAGGAGGATCCAGGCTGCTCTTTGCAAGACCAACTGCATAGGGCAGGTAAGTATAACATGTTTATTATTTTTTTTAACAAAACTTTGCAACCACTTTAATGAACAAGCTAAAGTTAGAAGCTGATTGGCTACCATGCACAGCTGCACTCTCCAGTTTTAGTAAATCAACCCCACTGTGTAACCATAAAATAAAAAAAACTAACAAACATGTCAAGATTCGTACACACGACCGAGGAACTCGATGGGCGAAACACATCGTTTTCCTTGTCGAGTTCCTTGTTAGGCTGTCGAGGAACTCGAAAAGGTAAGTTCCTCCATTCCCGTTGAGGAAATAGAGAACTTGCTCTCTTTTTGGCTCGTCGAGTTTCTCGACAGTTTCCTCGACGAAAATGTACACACGGCAAAAAAATATCTCCCAGCAAGTTTCTTTCTGTTTTTTGCTGAGAAACTCGGTCGTGTGTACGAGGCCTCATACTTACCTCCACTGTGCAGCTCGTTTTGCACAGAGTGGCCTCAATCCTGGTCTTCTGGGGTCCCTCGACGGCTGTATCGGCTCCTCCCCGCAAGAGCTAACCCCCTTCTGGGGAAGCGCTCTCCCAAGGGGGTGAGCTTGTGGGCACGCTTCCGTGAAACAGCCGACGGCTATAGCCGCTGAGTGTATCACTCGGCCCCGCCCCCTGCCACGCCGCGAGGCAATGGCTGCGCTGCTATCAACCATCCAAAGAATGGGCCGAGAAGAGCTGAAAAGCCCGGTTGAGAAGCCTGCTCGTTCACGACGCGGGACTTTCGAGGGCTCAGGTAAGTAAACGGGAGGCTGGGGGGCTGGTAAACATCAGATGTTTATTCACCTTAATGCATAGAATGCATTAGGGGGGGGGGAACATAAACCTTTACAACACCTGTAATTATGAAAAATATATATAACAACAATTTTCCTATTTAAACTGTAAAAAAAAACTGTATATAATCATAAGCAACAATGTATAAAAACTGTGTATAATCACAGGCAACAATGTGTCTATGCATTAAAATATTTGTGAAAAATAAAGTCTCCCAAATGGTAACAAAAAAGTAACAAACAAATGTCATTATACACATATTTTTTATGATCACAAATATGTTAATGCCTGGACACATTGGGGTTAATTTACTAAAGGCAAATACACTGTGCAGTTTGCAAATTGCCGTTGCTCCCCGCAAGTGCAGTTTCTCCAGAACTTAGTAAATCTCTTAGCTCTGCTGACTTCCATCATTCAATCATGTGCAAGCAAAAATGCTGTATTTTTTTTATTATCCTTGTAAGTGATTGGGTATTCTTTACAAAGTTACCTCATTTACTAAGCCCTAAAGCAACTGCACTTGCAGATTGCAACTAACTTTGCAAAGTGTACAGTTTTATTCGCCTTTAGCAGATCAATCCCATTGCTGCCTGTGATTATATCGTACACAGTTTTCATACATTGTTGCTTGTGATTATATACAATTTTTATATATTGTTGCGTGTGATTATACACAGTTTTTGTACAGTTTGAAATATGTTGGTGTTATTATACTGTAAATGTTCTTTCACAATTCATTTAACGGGATTGAAAAAACATATCGAACAAAGAAAAAATAATATAGCGTATACAATTGCGACACAATTATTGAATGTTAATAAAAATGACCTTTCATTTTCAATATGCAGCTCTGTAATTTTCTGAAAATGCAATATGTTATGGCTACCTGGAGACGTTATGTACACGGATAGCTAGATTCAGGTACGGCGGCGCAAATCTTTCAGGTGGCGTAGCGTATCGTATTTACGTCGCCGTAAGTCAGAGAGACAAGTGCTGTATTCACAAAGCACTTGCCTCCTAAGTTACGGCGGCGTAGCGTAAATGGGGCCGGCGTAAGCGCGCCTAATTCAAATGAGGATGAGGGGGGCGTGTTTTATGTAAATGATTGGTGACCCGACGTGATTGACGTTTTTTACGAACGGCCCATGCGCCGTCCGTGTACATATCCCAGTGTGCATTGCTCCAAAGTACGCCGCAAGGACGTATTGGTTTCGACATGAACGTAAATTACGTCCAGCCCCATTCACGGACGACTTACGCAAACAACGTAAAATGTTCAAATTTCGACGCGGGAACGACGGCCATACTGAACATTGATTAGGCCAGCTATTTGTTCGACTAACTTTACGCCGGAAAAAGCCATACGTAAACGACGTAAAAAAAATGCGCCGGGCGCACATACGTTTCTGAATCGGCGTATCTAGTCATTTGCATATTCTACGCCGAACTCAACGGAAGCACCACCTAGCGGCCAGCGTAAATATTGCACCCTAAGATGCGACGGCATAGGAAACTTACGCCGCTCGTATCTTAGCCTAATTTAAGCGTATCTGGTTTCCAGAATACGCTTAAATTTAGGACGGTGTAGATTCAGAGTTACAACGGCGTATCTACTGATACGCCGGCGTAAAGCTATCTGAATCCAGCTAAGAATGTGTACAGAACGCCCCCCAGAAACATCATTTCCTGCTTGTGTGATAGGCTCATTGATTTTCCCAGAAGTCTGCCTAAGATACAAGTCAGATATCAGCAATAAAAAAGTAATTTATGGTGAGATACTCCTAATAGAAAAAAACATCTAAAGAGATGCAGGCCCAGCAGCTTTCCTCATTAGAGCCCTGCAGGTGCAGCAGCTGATTGATAATTATGAAACCACTCCCATTAGATTCACTTTCCCACATGGACACAGACAAACACACAGGGATTTCTTCAGAATAACAAAAGATAGGAATCTGCAACAAAGTTTGTTAACCACTTCATTACCCAGCCATAGTAATATGACGTCCACAGATGGGATCTTCCATCCTGGGTGGACATCATATGACGTCCTGGGCTTTGTGGGGGGATATCTGAATGATGCCTGCAGCTAGAGGCATCATTCAGATATCATTCTTTTGTGGCGGCGATTCTGTGCACGATGATCATAGTGGCAGTTCCGCCGCTTGATCATTCTTATAGGCGGCGGGAGGGGACAGCCATCTGGGGCCCGGAGAAAGAATCGTCCGGCGCCGGATGGGAAGCATAGAGATGACTGGTGACCAGATGGTCACCAGTCATCTCTATGACCGTCGGAGGCCCGGGCGCGATGTGATGATGTCACTCCCGGGTTCCCAGAAGTAAACAAAGCCGCGATTGTGGCTAGTAAGCATGTGATTAGTGAAATTTTTTTCAAGAATTAATGCTTTCCAGCCTGGAGGAGAGATATGGGGTCTTATGGACCCCGCATCGTGCCATAAAGAGGACCTGTCACACACCATTCCTATTACAAGGGATGTTTACATTCCTTGTAATAGGAATAAAAGTGATAAAAAAATAAAAATGTAAAAAGAATTGTAAAAATAAAAAAAATAAGTAAAATAAAAATAAAATAATTAAAATTAAAGCGCCCCTGTCCCCGGTAGCTCGCGCCCAGAAGCGAACGCACACGTAAGTCCGGCCCACAAATGTAAACGCTGTTCAAACCACATATGTGAGGTATCGCTGCGTGCGTTAGAGTGTGTGCAAGAATTAGCACTAGACCTCCTCTGTAACTCTAAACTGCAATTTTAAAGCATGACATGTTAGGTATCCATTTACTTGGCATAACATCTTCTTTAATATTTTACAAACAAATTGGGCTAACCTTACTGTTCTGTTATTTTTTAATTCATGAAACCATTAAGGCGTTTGAAAAATTATTGCGCAAATACTGTGCAAGATAAAAAGTTGCAATGACTGTAATTTTATTCCCTAGGGTGTCTGCTAAAAAAAAACATATATAATGTTTGGGGGTTCTTAAAAGTAATTTTCTAGCAAAAGAATGATGATTTGCACATGTATAGGAGAGAAGTGCCAGAATAGGCCTGGTATTGAGGTGGTAAAAAAAACTGTATTGAAGTGGTTGGTAAATTCACCTTTACAGAAAAATCTGTATGATGAACTTACACAGGTCCCCCTCCTCGCCCCCTCCGGTTCTAAGCCCTGGTCTATCCGAGTCCAGGGCTTAGAAATCCTCAGAGCTGAATGTCCAAAACGTCCCTCATCAGAAGAGATGTTTTGGAGCATTCTAATTGGCCAGCGCCTTCACATGGGTGAGAAAAGAGGTAACCGCTCAAGAGAACCAGAGAATCAAACTCCTAGGATCCGAACCTAGGGTGCAGGCAATGCAATCAGAATGCAGGTTTGAATGAAAGAAAGGGCTGGGACAGCCGCACTCCAAAAAAACTTCTCCTTTTAATAAAAATGGATCACAAAATACATGCCACGGCCAAAAACAGAACAAAAAACTGACGCGTTTCGCACTGTGTCTCAGTGCTTATTAAAATATTTTTTTTTGGAATGCGGCTGTCCCAGCCCTTTCTTTCATTCAAACCTGCCTTCACATGGGTGACGCCGACCAATCAGCAGCCACATAGCCCGTCCTGTCAGCTATTGAGAAGGCGCGTGGATGCAGAGAGGATTTCTAAGCCCAGGACTCCTGGTGCGGATATACTGGGGCTTAGAAGCGGAGATTCCTGTGGTTCAGCTCAATGGGTCTGGGAGGTGAGGAGGGGGACCTGTGTAAGTTCACCATACAGATTTTTCTGTAAAGGTGAACATACACTTTAAAATCCTTGTAATGTACATAGATCATCCAGGGGGGAATGTTTTTTTGTCAACAAAAGTGGAGTTATGCTTTAAGTTTCTTGTGGTCGTGCTTTAGTTGGATCATTATACAGTTAGGTGTGTTGGTAGCACTTTTTATCAGTTACAAAAGCAGGAAATTATATTTCTGGGGGTGTTTCGTACACACACTGTGTACAGAAGGCCTACAGGTTGTCACATTGCATTGCATTTTACAGAAAATGACAGTGTTGCAGATTGTCAAGGAAAGGTAATTTGTTATAACCTTTAAATGAGAATATGGCTTGTGTAGCAACTGTATATGCTATATTTTTTCATTTACTATTTTTTTCCCATGAAAGCAGAGTTACCTTTTACATAGGGCGCTCAATATAAAGTGCAGTAAAACCAGTAACTTTTGGGGGACCATTTTCAAGTATGTGTTCTTTAGTTTCTGATCTCTGACAGAAAAGGACCAGAATACTGATGAATGGAAGGAAAAGAGGCCCAAGAGGGTGAAGGCAAAAGGGGAAGGGATGATATTACAGGCAAAAAAAATTCACCTACTTTTTGACATGAGGTGCTACAAATGCCATGACATGAGGTGCTACAAATGCCATGACATGAGGTGCTACAAATGCCATGACATGAGGTGCTACAAATGCCATGACATGAGGTGCTACAAATGCCATGACATGAGGTGCTACAAATGCCATGACATGAGGTGCTACAATACCTCTAAATGCTCAAGGGTGCTCAAGGAATCAGTGGTGGCCGTCAATAATTTTTTTGGGAGGGAGCGGCAAACAGTAGGGGTCTGGAGCACTTACCCCATTGCTTCTCTCGGGTTTCACCGGCGGCTTCCCCTGCTCGTCTGGGTGACTTCCCCTGCTCTCCACAGGTATCGCGGCAGCTTCCGTTTCCTCCCTCCTCCTCGGCGGCCAATTGGGACTCAAACATGCTTCTGATTGGCCGGATTGAGGATCAGTGTTTGAATAGCGAATATTAATTTGCTGTTGCAACACCTAGGTGGACTTATAGCGTACTGCACTGCGCCATGAGCCCACCTTATTTTGAAGCCTGACGCATTTCACACTATAAATTAGTGCTTAATCATACCCTTATTTATAGTGTGAAACGCTTCAGCTGTTTTACTCCCGTGTAGTGTGCTGTGACTTGTAGTGCATTTTTCCTTTTTTAAATAAAGACAACCATCAAGGTTTTTTGGAGTGCGGCTGTCCATATTTTCTTTTTCCATTTGTTGCCTTGTGCATTGACAGCACCCTTGATCTCCTGAAGCCTCGTACACGACCGAGGGACTCGACGGGCGAAACACATCGTTTTCCTCGTCGAGTTCCTTGTTAGGCCCCGTACACACGTCCGAGAAACTCGACGGGCAAAACACATCGTTTTGCTCGTCGAGTTCCTTGTGAAGCCGCCGAGGATCTCGGCGAGCCAAGTTTCCTCATTGACTAACGAGGAAATAGAGAACATGTTCTCTATTTGGCCCGACGAGATCCTCGTCGGTTTCCTCTGCCAAAAGTGTACACACGACCAAGTTTCTCGTCAGAATACTGCTCCGACCGAGTTTCTGGCTGAATTCTGCCGAGAAACTCGGTCGTGTGTACGGGGCCTTAGGCTGTCAAGGCAAGTTTCTCCATTCCCGTAGAGGAAATAGAGAACTTGCTCTCTTTTTGGCTCATCGAGTTTCTCGACAGTTTCCTCTACGAAAATGTACACACGACCGGTTTCCTCGTCAAAAAAAATATCTCCCAGCAAGTTTCTTGCTGGTTTTTGCCGAGAAACTCGGTCGTGTGTACGAGGCTTGAGACTACACTGATCATCCTAACACAATCCACCTGGAGCAGTAACTTTCTTTCTCTTATTTTGAAGCCTATTAAAGTCTCTGACTCTAATCAGATGCTTCAAAAAAACACCCCCGCCGCTGTAATCATGCGCCCAGCATCCTAAAAGGGGCCGGATGAAAGAATAGGGGGTGGCGGCTGTGGACTGGATAGAGTATGGGGATGGAGGCTGTGGATAGAGGGGGCGGCGGGCGGGTGCCCCTAATGGATGGGCTGCCACTGGAATCAAACATCACCCTAGATGAACGCTGGAATAAAAAGGGGTGAGGAGAGCAGAGATATACTTACCTAATCCACCAAGCCTCTGAGCCAAGACTGGTCCCTGCCTCTCCTGCCCTGACATGGACTGTTTCAGGCTTCATCATGCCCATAGACCAGCTCTGGACGTTGGAAAAGCAGGAACCGTCAACCGCTGGACACAGGGGAGCGCTGTTTTGCAGAGGATCGAAGGATCTGGTAAGTATAGCCTTTTTTGTGCTCCCCTGAACAAAACCAGTAGTTGTGCAGGCACAGCAACACTGCATGGAGACATTCTGCTTTAAATATCCTAAGTACTATTCAAATCAGTAGCATGAATAGGCAAAATTGTACAATGTGATTGTAGGCAGTTAGCTGGCCATACAGAGTGAATTCTAGACAGTTGCTAATGAACTAGCTGAAATTCTGGAGCAGGACTGAAAATTGTCAGATGAATAGCAGCTGCATCCAGTTAGATGTAGCCACTGTTCAGGTATTCTGAAAGCTCTACTGTCAATTGAATTTTTCTTTATTTTTTTCTCTATCTGTATTTGACCTTTCTGTACACAAATCCTTCTTCAAGAGAAATATCAAATATCTCCTGTAGCGTGTTTTCAGTCTCTGACCCTCTCATGTAATAGTACTTGTAGTCTCCTGTAACATGTTCTCAGTCTCTGACCATCCCGTTTAGCATGTCCTCAGTCTCTGACCATCCCGTTTAGCATGTCCTCAGTCTCTGACCGTCCCCTGTAACATGTCCTCAGTCTCTGACCATCCCCTGTAGTATGCCTGCCGTCTCTATATCCTGTAGCATGTCCTCAGTCTCTGACCATCTCCTGTAGCATGTCCTCAGTCTCTGACCATCTCCTCTAGCATGTCCTCGGTCTATGACCATCTCCTGTAGCATATCCTCAGTCTATGGCCATCTCCTGTAACATGCCCTCAGACTATGACCATCTCCTGTAACATGCCCTCAGTCTATGGCCATCTCCTGTAACATGCCCTCAGACTATGACCATCTCCTGTAACATGCCCTCAGTCTATGACCATCTCCTGTAGCATGTCCTCAGTCTATGACCATCTCCTGTAGCATGTCCTCAGTCTATGACCATCTCCTGTAGCATGTCCTCAGTCTATGACCATCTCCTGTAGCATGTCCTCAGTCTATGACCATCTCCTGTAACATGCCCTCAGTCTCTGACCACCTCTTGTACTATGTCCTCAGTCTCTGACCACCCCTTGTACTATGTCCTCAGTGTCTGATCCATCTCTTGTACCATGTTCTCAGTCTCCGGCCACCCCTTGTACCATGTCCTCAGTCTCTGACCACCTCTTAAACCATGTCCTCAGTCTCCGGCCACCCCTTGTACTATGTCCTCAGTCTCCGACCACCTCTTGTACTATGTCCTCAGTCTCCGGCCACCCCTTGTACTATGTCCGGCCACCCCCTGTCCTCAGTCTCCGGCCACCCCTTGTACTATGTCCTCAGTCTCCGACCACCTCTTGTACTATGTCCTCAGTCTCCGGCCACCCCTTGTACTATGTCCTCAGTCTCCGGCCACCCCTTGTACTATGTCCTCAGTCTCCGGCCACCCCTTGTACTATGTCCTCAGTCTCCGACCACCTCTTGTACTATGTCCTCAGTCTCCGACCACCTCTTGTACTATGTCCTCAGTCTCCGGCCACCCCTTGTACTATGTCCGGCCACCCCCTGTCCTCAGTCTCCAGCCACCCCTTGTACTATGTCCTCAGTCTCCAACCACCTCTTGTACTATGTCCTCAGTCTCTGACCACCCCTTGTACTATGTCCTCAGTGTCTGATCCATCTCTTGTACCATGTTCTCAGTCTCCGGCCACCCCTTGTACCATGTCCTCAGTCTCTGACCACCTCTTAAACCATGTCCTCAGTCTCCGGCCACCCCTTGTACTATGTCCTCAGTCTCCGACCACCTCTTGTACTATGTCCTCAGTCTCCGGCCACCCCTTGTACTATGTCCGGCCACCCCCTGTCCTCAGTCTCCGGCCACCCCTTGTACTATGTCCTCAGTCTCCGACCACCTCTTGTACTATGTCCTCAGTCTCCGGCCACCCCTTGTACTATGTCCTCAGTCTCCGGCCACCCCTTGTACTATGTCCTCAGTCTCCGGCCACCCCTTGTACTATGTCCTCAGTCTCCGACCACCTCTTGTACTATGTCCTCAGTCTCCGACCACCTCTTGTACTATGTCCTCAGTCTCCGGCCACCCCTTGTACTATGTCCGGCCACCCCCTGTCCTCAGTCTCCGGCCACCCCTTGTACTATGTCCTCAGTCTCCAACTACCCCTTGTACTATGTCCTCAGTGTCTGATCCATCTCTTGTACCATGTCCTCAGTCTCCGGCCACCCCTTGTACCATGTCCTCAGTCTCCGACTACCCCTTGTACCATGTCCTCAGTCTCCGGCCACCCCTTGTACCATTTCCTCAGTCTCCGACCACCTCTTGTACTATGTCCTCAGTCTCCGGCCACCCCTTGTACCATTTCCTCAGTCTCCGGCCACCCCTTGTACTATGTCCTCAGTGTCTGATCCACCTCTTGTACCATGTTCTCAGTCTCCGGCCACCCCTTGTACCATTTCCTCAGTCTCCGACCACCTCTTGTACTATGTCCTCAATCCCCCGACCACCTCTTGTACTATGTCCTCAGTCTCTGACCACATACTTTAGTCACAGTTCTGTGTATCATGCCATACAGGGAATATTATATGTGGCCCCTTGGTGATGCCAGGGGCCACACTTGCTCCAGCTTGCAGGCAGGCAGATGATTGATGGAGAGGAGGGTTCCAATGACAAAGGAGGAGGTCGCTAGAGCCAGTGGTGTGCTGTGCAGGTTGTGTGTGCAATGAGAAGGCACTTGTCAGGCTGCCAGGGAGGAGAGCGATGAAAGAAAGAGGGGGGAAGAGGGAGAGCCAGGAATAGGAGGAGGAGGAGGAGGAAGGAGGAGGAGGGGGGCCCAGGGAGCGGACCTGCTGCATTTCCTACAGCATCGAGGCGTCATCATCTGCATCTCCCCGAGAAAAGAGGAAAGGCGAAAAGGAGGGATCAGCAGCGGCGGAGCTCAATGTGAGGCGCGGGGATTGCCCAGGCAGCGCTACACTCGTCCCTACACAGAGGGGGGAAGGGGCTAGATTTGGGGGCCCCTGTCCCCCCCCTCAGCCATGAATTCAGCGGAGCAGACCGTGACATGGCTCATCACACTCGGGGTGCTGGAGTCCCCCAAGAAGACCATCTCAGACCCCGAGGGCTTCCTGCAGGCGTCCCTAAAGGACGGAGTGGTGCTGTGCAGACTGCTGGAAAGGCTTCTACCGGGAACCATAGACAAGGTAAGGGCAACCCCCCCCCCCCCCATCTACCGCCTAACCCCGTGACAGCTGGGCCACTCCGCACCGGCACCGCACGGGTTAACGAGCAGCACGCCCCCCCCCCCCAAGGGTTGTGGACAGCTGGGGATGGAGGAGGGGCCCCCCACCATAGACACAGGATAACCTTTACTCTCTTCTCTCCAATATGTATTCCTTAGAACACAATGGAGCTCCTCATTATACATGATTATAGAGTGGGGAGATGTGATCTGTGCCTATGGGAGAGGGGACTGGATCTGTAGGCCCCTGTTATAGATATGAGGAGGGTATGGAGGGGTCTGCATGCTTGTCCTGGGGGGTGGGGGGCGACTGGTGATCAGCCTTGGTATAGATATGAGGGGGGTATGGAGGCGTCTGCATACTTGTCCTGGGGTGATCTGGTGATCAGCCCTGGTATAGATATGAGGGGGTATGGAGGTGCTACATGCTTATCCTGGGGAGGGGGAGGGGGGTCTGTAGGATCTGGTGATCAGCCTTGGTATAGATATGAGGGGGGTATGGAGGCGTCTGCATGCTTGTCCTGGGGTGATCTGGTGATCAGCCCTGGTATAGATATGAGGGGGTATGGAGGTGCTACATGCTTATCCTGGGGAGGGGGAGGGGGGTCTGTAGGATCTGGTGATCAGCCTTGGTATAGATATGAGGGGGGTATGGAGGCGTCTGCATGCTTGTCCTGGGGTGATCTGGTGATCAGCCCTGGTATAGATATGAGGGGGTATAGAGGTGCTGCATGCTTGTCCTGGGGGGGGGGGTCTGTAGGATCTGGTGATCAGCCCTGGTATAGATATGAGGGGGGTATGGTGATCAGCCCTGGTATAGATATGAGGGGGGTATGGTGACCGATCAGCCCTGGTATGGATATGAGGGGGGTATGGTGACTGTTCAGCTCTGGTATAGATATGAGGGGGGTATGGCGATCAGCCCTGGTATAGATATGAGGGGGGTATGGTGACTGATCAGCCCTGGTATAGATATGAGGGGGGTATGGTGACTGTTCAGCTCTGGTATAGATATGAGGGGGGTATGGTGATCAGCCCTGGTATAGATATGAGGGGGGTATGGTGACTGATCAGCCCTGGTATAGATATGAGGGGGGTATGGTGACTGATCAGCCCTGGTATAGATATGAGGGGGGTTTGGTGATCAGCCCTGGTATAGATATGAGGTGGGTATGGTGACTGATCAGCCCTGGTATAGATATGAGGTGGGTATGGTGACTGATCAGCCCTGGTATGGATATGAGGGGGGTATGGTGACTGATCGGCCCTGGTATAGATATGAGGGGGGTTTGGTGATCAGCCCTGGTATAGATATGAGGGGGGTATGGTGACTGATCAGCCCTGGTATAGATCTGAGGGGGGTTTGGTGATCAGCCCTGGTATGGATATGAGGGGGGTATGGTGACTGATCGGCCCTGGTATAGATATGAGGGGGGTTTGGTGATCAGCCCTGGTATAGATATGAGGGGGGTATGGTGACTGATCAGCCCTGGTATAGATATAAGGGGGGTTTGGTGATCAGCCCTGGTCTAGATATGAGGTGGGTATGGTGACTGATCAGCCCTGGTATAGATATGAGAGGGGTATGGTGATCAGCCCTGGTATAGATATGTGGGGGGTATGGTGATTAGCCCTGGTATAGATATGAGGGGGGTTTGGTGATCAGCCCTGGTATAGATATGAGGGGGGTATGGTGATCAGCCCTGGTATAGATATGAGAGGGGTATGGTGATCAGCCCTGGTATAGATATGTGGGGGGTATGGTGATTAGCCCTGGTATAGATATGAGGGGGGTTTGGTGATCAGCCCTGGTATAGATATGAGGGGGGTATGGTGATCAGCCCTGGTATAGATATGAGAGGGGTATGGTGATCAGCCCTGGTATTGATATGAGAGGGGTATAGAGGTGCTGCATGCTTGTCCTGAGGGGGGGAGACATGACAGCTGGGCTCAGCTCTTTGTCACTGGGAGCTCTCCAGTCTGTGTGCTCGCTCAGTTTTTACTGGACGACAGCTGCGCAGCAGCCAATCACAAGCAGGGAGGACACTACAGCGTCACGTGCCCCTTGTCATCGCTGTCTTCAGTCTTCTTTTCACACAACACTCATCTGCTCAGCCCAACTTGTTTGCTTCTCATCCTATGAGAAACTGCGCTTTTACAGGCATTTGACTTGTATTTATTAGCCTGTAAACACACCTATAGCTTAACCACTTAAGGACCGGAAGATTTGCCCCCTTAATGACCAAGCCATTTTTTTGCGATAAGGCACTGCACCGCTTTAACCGACAATTGCGCATTCGTGCGATGCTTTACCCAAACAAAATGCATGTCCTTTATTCCCCACAAATAAAGCTTTCTTTTGGTGCCATTTGATCCCCTCTGCGCTATAAACAAAAAATAGACTGACAATTTAAAAAAAAAAAACAAAGAAAAATATCTTTTACTTTTTGCTATAACAAATATCCAAAACAAAAACAAAATTCTTCAACAGTATAGGCCAATATGTATTCTTCTACATTTTGTTGGTAAACAAATAAAAACGCAATAAGCTTCTACAAAATAGGGGATATATTTATGGTATTTTTATTAATTATTTATTTTTACTAGTATTAGTGGCAATCTGCAATTTTTAGTGGGACTGCGACATTAATGTTGGACAGATCAGACACTTTTGACACTTTTTTTGGGACCAGTGACATTTATACAGCGATCAGAGCTAAAAATAACCACTGATTACTGTATAAATGTCACTGGCAGGGAAGGGTTTAACACTAGGGTGGCAATCAAAGGGTTAAGTGTGTTCCCTGGGAGGTGTTTCTAACTGTATGGGGGCTGGGCTGACTGGAGGAAGAGATCGATTACTGTTCCTAATCACTAGGAACAGACAATCTCTCGCCTCCCCTGTCAGAACAGGGATCTGTTTGTTTACACTGACAGATCCCTGTTTTACCTGTCTCTGTAGTAGACACGGAGTCCGCCGGACCCGCTGGTTGGCTCCCCCGCTCGTGAATGGAACCGCACGCAAACACACAAATCGCCAGTACAACTGCGGTGGGCGGTTGGTAACTAGTTAAGCTGGATACCCATACATTTTTCTGTAGATTTTTTCCTTCAGATTTAACAAAACCATATAATATGGGATCAAACCTTAAGCATTTCAATGTGTATGCAATCAGGCAGGCCCTTTCACTACATGCTTTTGGTAAATCTAAAGGAAATCGGACAACAAAAGTTGTATAGTGTGTATGGGGTCTTAGTCCATGGCTTAATGCACACTCAACGCTTTTCCTAGACGCTCTTTCCTCCTGAAAGTGGTGTTTTGGCAGAAAAAAAAAATGCTTTATGTCAAGCGCTTGGGCAATAATGAACCATTTGCCCTGTGAAAGGTTTTACCCCCCTTTCGGACCAGGCTATTTTTTTGCGATACGGCACTGCGTTACTTTAACTGACAATTGCGTGGTCATGCAAAGCTGTACCCAAATAAAATGTTTTTTTTTTTCCCACAAATAGAGCTTTTTTTTGGTGGTATTCGATGCAGTTTTTTTTATTTTGCGCTATAAACAAAAAAAAAGAACGACAATTAAAAAAAAAAAAAAATTTCTGTTATAAAACATATTCAATAAAGAAATGTAAACAAACAAATTTCTTCATCAATGTAGGCCAATATGTATTCTGCTACATGTTTTTGGTAAAAAATCCCAATAGGCGTATATTGATTGGTTTGCGCAAAAATTAGAGCATCCATAAACTATGGGATATTTTTATGGATTTTTTTTTTTTTTTTTTTACTAGTAGTGGTGGTATTTAGTCAGATTAGGCGTTCCTTCAGATTTTGTAATGGAAGTGATGTTCCGTTGCCGCCACCTTGCTACACCCTGCACTCTTCCACAGTTAGGATACAGCGAGATGGCGGCAAGCGGACATCTTGTTACACCCACCAGAGTCTTGCATTTCACACTTATTTTTAACAGTAAGCTGAGCTTATATAGTGAAATATAGTGAGTATTTCCAAATCCATCTGACTTTGAATTTTAAAAGCAGCGGCAAGCCTTCTGTTCTTACAGCTTTGCTAATCTGACAGAACCCCGCTACTTTGAAAAATCAACATCAAAACAGTCTGATGGATTTCAAAATACTGAATTTCACTATATAAGCTCAGTTTACTGTTAAAAATAAGTGTAAAATGCATGACTCTGGTGGGCCTGCCGCCTTCTGAAGCCTCGTACACACGACTGAGGAACTCGACGGGCGAAACACATCGTTTTTCTCGTCGAGTTCCTTGTTAGGCTGTCGAGGAACTCGACAAGGCAAGTTTCTCCATTCCCGTTGAGGAAAAAGAAGACTTAGGCCCCGTACACACGACCAGTTTCCTCGGCAGAATTCAGCTTCCGACCGAGTTTCTGGCTGAATTCTGCCGAGAAACCCGGCCGTGTGTACACTTTCGGCCGAGGAAGCCGACGAGGAGCTCGGCGAGGAAATAGAGAACATGTTCTCTATTTCCTCGTTGTTCTATGGGAGCTCTCGCCCCGCCGAGCTCCTCGGCGGCTTCAGTGCTGAACTGGCCGAGGAACTCGATGTGTTTGGCACGTCGAGTTCCTCGGTCGTGTGTACGAGGCCATACTCTCTTTTTGGCTTGAGGGGATCCTCGACAGTTTCCTCGTCGAAAAATGTACACACGACTGGTTTCCTCAGCAAAAAAAAAAATCCCAGCAAGTTTCTTGCTGGTTTTTGCCGAGAAACTCGGTCGTGTGTACGAGGCCTGACTGTTTATTTACTGCGGCCGAGTGTGGGGTGTAGCAAGATAGTGGCGACAGAACGTCATCTCCATTTGTCCACTTCATTCGCTGACACCCACTATCCCATAGGGATTAATGTATGTCCGTATTTCATCCAAAAACGGATGGATGAAATACGGACTTACTGTCCGCATGTGTGAAAAAGGGGCCTTCTTTGAAGATTCTCTTCAGGAGTAAAAGTGGTAAAGAGAAAATAAACAAAGGATTCAGTTCTCACTGTGATTGTCCATGATGTATCTTACATGAACGCAGGCTAAGACGTTGTGTTTTTGCACATTTTGTTGTGCGTCTTGTTACAGCGTTTAAGTGTCTGGCCTTTTTGTATTAGCCTATAGAGAACAGTATCATCTGTGACATCACTTGTTGCTGTGTAGACATATTATGCAATATGGAACAATCAGCGCAAATACAATTTTATATCAGAAATTTTGCAAGCTGAACACTTTAGGTTAATCACATCACCTCACAGAATATACAAAATAGAAGTAAGTGCAGCACAATAATAAAGGGGTAGATCCACACTCAGCGGCGCATTATTCCGCTGGGCGTAGCGTATCAAATATACACTACGCCGCCGTAACTTAATTTTTTTTTAGAATCCTCAAAGAATCCGCGCCGTAAGTTACGGCGGCGTAGTGTATCTTTGGCGGCGTAAGGGCGCGCAATTCAAATCGTTGTGATGGGGGCGTGTTTTATGTAAATACGTCGTGACCCGACGTAAATGACGTTTTTTTTTTAACTGAGCATGCGCCGTCCGTGGGGGTATCCCCGTGCGCATGCTCGAAATTAAACCGGAACAAGCCAATGCTTACTACGGTGACGTCATTCTACGCAAATCCCTATTCGCGAACGACTTACGCAAACGACGTAAAAAATTCAAGTTTCAACGCGGGAACGACGGCCATACTTAACCTTGAGTACGCCACCATATAGCAGCTTTAGCTATACGCCGGAAAAAGCCGAACGCAAACGACGTAAAAAAATGCGCCGGCCGGACGTACGTTCGTGGATCGCCGTAACTAGCTAATTAGCATACTGGACGCGGAATTCGACGGAAACTCCACCTAGCGGCCGGCAGAAAAATGCACCTAAGATCCGACGGCGTACTAAGACGTACGCCTGTCGGATCGATCCCAGATGCAGTCGTATCTTGTTTTGTAGATACAAAACAAAGATACAACGCGGGAACTTAAAATTACGCTGCGTATCAATAGATACGCCGGCGTAATTCTTTTGTGGATCTGCCCCAAAATGTCCGTGAATACAATGTTCACAAAGGAACTACAAGTCCCAGGCAGAAGGAGATGAAGAAACATCGTGATGAATATCAGATTTCTGTGCGACACCACCTTCACCAGCTGATAAAAATTGGGCGCTTACCAGATCCGATGGACCTCTGAACTAACAGTAGGTCAAACAAGCTTGTATCCACAACGGGAGGAAAGTAACCAGCACTGCAATGGATCAGATCAGCCAAAAATGGTATAAAAGAAAGGGACACAATCTAAGTGCTCTCCGTCAAAAAATTTGTCATTTATTTAAAAAGACATATTACCAGGTTCCATACAGCGATAACAAGTTTAAAAAAAATCAATCGATCAGTAACATCCAGCGTGGATGTCCGATATTAACAATAGTAGCAACATGAGATACGATGACAGCAGGTGACGTCCACAAAATAGCTCCTACCCGTACGCGTTACGTCCTACGGGACTTCGTAAGCAAGGGCAGGGCTATCACGTCACCTGAGAATTTAAATACGTGGCTCATCTCCATGGAGACCGTGGGAAACAGGAAGTTCCTCTTGTAAACCACGATTGTATATACCAATGGGGACAGTGTAGACATATTAGCCTAAAAATGGGCATTTGTACGCACACCAGTGCAATTCCATGGTATTGTAAACTCCCCAAAACCCACCAATCTGCTCAAATCAAGCTACAAAAGTAGCTCCAAAACTTTGAGCTTCAGGCCTTTTTGAGTGGAGAGGTAAACCATCACCATAGAGTTGCATAGACTTTTTTCTCCCTGATTGTTTTGGAGCTTCAAGTTTTACACTACAAAACGCTCTGCCATGATTGAGGTCTAAGGTCTCTTTCACATGGGTGGAACGATCAGGTCCATTTGTCAGTTTTTCAGGCAGACCTGATTGGACCCTCCATTGTCCTCTATGGAGCGGCAGGTGTAAACGAACATGTGTCTGTATTCACCTGTCGACATCCAATCCGCTAAAAACAGACGTTCCCCATCCGTTTAGCGGATTGGATGGAAGTCGGGTGTAAACGGACAGGCGGTCCGTTTACATATCACCACCCATAGAGAGGAGAAGGCTGTGTCTGGTCTGCATAAGAGGATCGGACACGGACCATTCATCTGCCTGCTAAGAGGGAATTAGCAGACAGATTGGCTCTGAGCAGGCGGACTCCTAGCAGAGTCTACCCTGTGTGAAAGATGTAGACCTGTTGGAATCATCTCTATATACAATCTTTTACAATTTTTACCTATTTTCTTTGCAGTGCAAGAAAAGCTCATTTGCAATCCAGCATCTGGCACACTGAAAAGAATTGTCTTCCTCCACTACATCATGCTGACTGACAGCACAGCTAACGGAGGAAATTAGGGGAGGCAGTTATTGTATTGTGTGAGATGAAGGCTTTTTTCTGGTTTTGGATCTGCTCAGCTCTGACATCCCAAGCAGAATAGCAAGGGATGTCATTTTTTTAATTCTTCCTGTCTGATTGTTCGAGGCAGGATACCACACAGTAGTAGGGGGCTGTGTGTGTAAATAGGAAAGCCACGTGGACAATGGGGCATATTTATAACAAGCAGATATATTTCGGTACCTCCCATGGCCTAGATTTATCTTTATTTATTGTCCATTCACCTGACATCTTTGGAAAGGTTATAATCTCCTCAGGCAGCTGGTGCAGAGGGTGAACAGCTGTTAGGGAACCTCTTCACAAGTCACTGGCCCCACCAGAGTGGTCGCTACTGAGCACAGCTGGAGCAGAGAAAGGGCGCACTACACCAGAGTGGTCGCTACTGAGCACAGCTGGAGCAGAGAGAGTGCACACTACACTAGAGTGGTCGCTATTGAGCACAGCTGGAGCGGGGAGAGTGAGCAGCACCAGAGTGGTCACTTTTGAGCACAGCTGGAATGGGGAGAGTGCGCTGCACCAGAGTGGTCACTTTTGAGCACAGCTGGAGTGGAGAGCGCGCACTGCACCATAGTGGCTGCTACTGAGCACAGCTGGAGTGGAGAGAGCACACTGCACCAGAGTGGTCGCTACTGAGCACATCTGGAGTGGAGAGAGTGCACTACATCAGAGTGGTCGCTACTGAGCACAGCTGGAGTGGAGAGAGTGCACTACACCAGAGTGGTCGCTACTGAGCACAGCTGGAGCAGAGAAAGTGCACACTACACTAGAGTGGTCGCTATTGAGCACAGCTGGAGCAGGGAGAGTGAGCAGCACCAGAGTGGTCACTACTGAGCACAGCTTGAACGGGGAGAGTGCGCTGCACCAGAGTGGTCACTACTGAGCACAGCTGGAACGGGGAGAGTGCGCTGCACCAGAGTGGTCACTTCTGAGCACAGCTGGAGTGGAGAGTGCGCACTGCACCATAGTGGCCGCTACTGAGCACAGCTGGAGTGGAGAGCGCGCACTGCACCATAGTGGCTGCTACTGAGCACAGCTGGAGTGGAGAGAGCACACTGCACCAGAGTGTTCGCTACTGAGCACAGCTGGAGTGGAGAGAGTGCACTACACCAGAGTGGTCGCTATTGAGCACAGCTGGAGCAGGGAGAGTTTGCAGCACCAGAGTGGTCACTACTGAGCACAGCTGGAGCAGGGAGAGTTCGCTGCACCAGAGTGGTCACTTCTGAGCACAGCTGGAGTGGAGAGAGCACACTGCACCATAGTAGTCGCTACTGAGCACAGCTGGAGTAAGGAGAGTGCCCTGCACCAGAGTGGTCACTACTGAGCACAGCTGGAGCAGAGAGAGTGCGCACTGCACCAGAGTGGTCGCTACTGAGCACAGCTGGAGTGGAGAGCGCGCACTGCACCATAGTGGCTGCTACTGAGCACAGCTGGAGTGGAGAGAGCACACTGCACCAGAGTGGCCGCTACTGAGCACAGCTGGAGTGGAGAGAGCACACTGCACCAGAGTGGCCGCTACTGAGCACAGCTGAAACGGGGAAAAAGCACAATGTGTCAGAGTAGCCGCTTCTGAGCACAGCTGGAGTAAAGAGAGCGCACTGAATCAGAGTAGCTGCTACTGAGCACAGCTGGACCGGGGAGAGAGCGCACTGCACCGGAGTAGCCGCTACTGAGCACAGCTGGAGTGGAGAGAGTGCACTGTACTAGAGTGGCCGCAACTTAGCACAGCTGGAGCAGAGAGAGTGCGCACTGCACCAGAGTGGTCGCTACTGAGCACAGCTGGAGTGGAGAGAGCACACTGCACCAGAGTGGCCGCTACTGAGCACAGCTGGAACGGGGAGAAAGCACAATGTATCAGAGTAGCCGCTCCTGAGCACAGCTGGAGTAAAGAGAGCGCACTGAATCAGAGTAGCTGCTACTGAGCACAGCTGGAGTGGGGAGAGAGCACACTGCACCAGAGTAGCCGCTACTGAGCACAGCTGGAGTGGAGAGAGTGGGAACGGGAACGGAGATCGGCGGCACAGGAGGACGCTGTGTGAATCGAGCGAGGTCCCGCTCGCTCACACAGCGCGGTGACATCGCTGGATCCAGGAGAAGGTAAGCCAGCGCACGCTGCAGGCTCTGCATAGCTTACCCCGAGCGTGACTCGGGGATACAGATCGCAGCAGAAAAAATCAACCCCGAGTCACGCTCGGGGATACCGCCAGGGGGGTTAAGCTTTAACTAAAGTTATAACAAATGGAAAATGTGGCGAATAATGGCAAACATGGCAAAAATGAGCTTTTTAACCCCAGTGGATGATGGTGAAGAACTCAATAGTGGGTATCAACACCTAATAATTGGTAATGGTAATTCACAGCTTTATAAATATCTCCTTTTCTATGAAATAGCAAATACCATAAAGGGGGTTATTTACTAAAAATGGAGGGTGCAAAATCTGTTGCAGGTCTGCGTAGAATCTTCCAGGCTTATTGCCAAAAGCCTCGTACACACGACCGAGGAACTCGACGGGCGAAACACATCGTTTTCCTCGTCAAGCTCCTTGTTAGGCTGTCGAGAAACTCGACAAGGCAAGTTTCTCCATTCCCGTCGAGGAAAAAGAAGACATGTTCTCTTTTTGTCTCGACGGGATCCTCGACAGTTTCCTCGTCGAAAATGTACACATGACCGGTTTCCTCGGTGGAAAAAAAAAATCCCAGCACGTTTCTTGCTGGTTTTTGCCGAGAAACTTGGTCGTGTGTACAAGGCCAAAGCCTAATTGAGGCCGGGTTCACATATGTGCGAATTGGATGCAGATTCCCTCGCATCCAATTTGCATTACATGTGAGTGTGACCGGCTTTCAATGGAGCTGCTTCACATAGGGGGGCCGTGGTCCGAAATTCCAAAAAGGCCCATTGTGTGTGCTTGGGTCCGGTTCAGGTGTGAATTCAGACAACAATTTGGACCTGATTCGCACCAGAACAGGTTACTAAAACCGGAGAGTGCAAAATCTGCTGTAGCTTTGCATAGAAACCAATCAGCTTCCATGTTTTATTGTCAAAGCTTAATTGAAAAAGCTTAAAGGGTTTGTAAAGGTAAAAGTTTTTTTACCTTAATGCATCCTATGCATTAAGGTAAAAAAAACATCTGACAGCACCGCCCCCCCCCCCCGAGCCCCCGTTTTACTTACCTCACCGTTCGAAAGTCCCGGGCGCGTGCTTGTCATCCTGCTCGGTTCCCAGCCTGGCCGTTGATTGGCTAGGCTGGGCGGATTGATAGCAGCGCAGCCATTGGCTCGCGCTGCTGTCAATCACAGCGGATGACGCGGCGCGCCGGGGGGCGGGGCCGAGTGATACAGTCGGCGGCTATGGCCGCTGCTGTATCACGGGAGCGCGCTCGCAAAAGCTTTCCACCATGCGAGGGAGCTCGCATGAACGTGGAAAGCTTTTGCGAGGAGGAGCCGAGACAGCCGCCGAGGGACCCCAGAAGACACAGATCCGGGTCACTCTGTGCAAAACGATCTGCACAGTGGAGGTAAGTATAACATGTATGTTATTTAAAAAAAAAAAAAATTGTACCTTTAGTGTTCCTTTAAGTTAGAAGCTGATTGGCTACCATGCACAGCCCAAAAAATAACCCTAATAACTCTCAGTGTTGATGACCTACACATGTTAAACTTATTAGAATCTTTGAAAGGCAGTGCGTATTGGATGCTCAGAGATCAGAAAACAGAATATGCATTAAAAAGGCAATTATAGTCTTATTTTCCTTTAAGGATCATGTGATCCATAGTATGTAAATCAACTGTTTCCCTTTACATGTCATCTTCTTTGATTCATGGCAGTCTGAGAGCACTGTAAGTATTGTTATTACTAGAAATAGCTCACAGATCTTTTCTTGACCGACACTAGTTCTAAGTAGATTATATTTTCATTCAACATGATGAATTGATGTGTGCCTGGGGGCATCATTTCAGACGGTCCAATCTCATTGTCAGTGTCATTGATAAAAGGACATTTAAAAATAGCTCTGCTTTTTCAAAAGGTCAAATAAAAAAAAAATACATTTTTTTTTGCAGCCTTTTTCACATTTTAACCTAACAGCATATATTTTGGTGTTATTAAAAAATGAGAATGGATTTCATTAATCCAATGCAGTAACGCGATATTTTACAAAGTGAATTAAACTCTCAAGGTCAACTTCAAAAAATATCCCTATATGTATAGCTTTCTGCATGCATACTTTTACATATAGCCAGTAAAGTGATTGGCTTCAGGTGATACACAGAAATAAAACAAATTCTCCTACATAAGTTGTACCTGTTTGTACTCTCGGCAGCGCTCCTGGCTCCTCCTCTTCTTGAGTGCCCTGTTGGAGAAGCGCTCTCCCCGGGGCACTCTTGCGGGCGGCTCCCGTGTCCTGCTGCTACATCTATTGACACAGACAGCAGGACTCGGCCCCGCCACTCGGCTCCCCGTGTCATTCGATTTGATTGAAAGCAGTGAGAGCCAATGACTGTGCTGTTATCAATCTATCCAATCAGGACTTCTTCTCGGCGCTAGGAAGACCAGGTTTAGGTAAGTAAAGGGGGGCTATGGAGGGTGCTGCACTATAGAAGGTTTTTCACTTTAATGCATAGAATGCATTAAGGTATAAAAACACAAGGGTTTACAAGCCCTTTAACCATCTGAGCCCCGGGCCATTGTAAAATGACGGCTTCATTGTGGCTCTGAAAATCCAACAGGACGTCATATGACGTCCTGGATTCCTCCGGCCACTGGGTGGGCGCGCGAGCAAACGCACAGGCGGCGGCGCGCACCTGCCCGGCGCGTCCCCGAGATGCCGATGCGCGTGCCTGGCGGTCGCGATGTCCGCTAGGTACCCGCGATCGGTAGTGACAGAGCAGGGACGTGGAGCTCTGTGTGTAAACACAGAGCTCCACGTCCTGTCTGGGGAGAGAGGAGACCGAATTGTGTCCCTTGTACATAGGGACACAGCATTGGTCACCTACCCCAGTCACCCCCCTTCCCCCACAGTTAGAACACAATACAGGTACACATTTAACCCCTTCCTCACCCCCTAGTGTTAACCCCTTCAATGCCAGTCACATTTATACAGTAATTAGTGCATATTTATAGCACTGATCGCTTTATGAATGTGAATGGCGCCAAAAATGTGTCAAAAGTGTCCGATGTGTCCGCCATAATGTCGCAGTCCCAATAAAAAAATCGCAGATCGCCACCATTACTAGTAAAAAAAAAAAAAAAAATAATAATAATAATTCTGTCCCATATTTTGTAAGCGCTTATTGCGATTTTTTTATTTTTTATTTTTTTTTACCAAAAATATGTAGAAGAATATGTATCGACCTAAACTGAGAAAATTAAAAAAAAAAAAATCGGGCTATTTATTATAGCAACAAGTAAAAAATATTGTTTTTTTTTTCAAAATTGTTGCTTTTTTTGTTTATAGCGCAAAAAATAAAAACCGCAGAGGTGATCAAATACCACCAAAAGAAAGCTCTATTTGTGGGGAAAAAAAGGGCGTCAATTTTGCCACGTCGCACGACCGCGCAATTGTCAGTTAAAGCGACGCAATGCCGGAAGCTGAAATTTCACCTGGGCAGGAGGGGGGTATATGTGCCCAGTAAGCAAGTGGTTAAGGTACAATGCACATCTGCGGTGAGGACTTGGAGGGATGTTGGTATTTTGGACAGTCATACCATATATAGTTTGCATCTGTATTCCTATTGTGATTAAGAGAGCATAGAGTGTCAGGTGACCTCCTTCTTTGAGACCACTTGTCCCTACTTGTTCCATGATTCCTCACAACCAGCCTCTATTAGCTGCAGGTGGTGCATTGGGACTACTCATGCACAACCTATGTTGTGTGAATGCCTGTTCTTATCAACATCAGGGAGGCCTCTTAGGCCTCGTACACACGGGCAAGAGTCTCGTCAGGAAAAAAACGTTGTTTTTCCTGACGAGATTCTTAGCAAGAGTCTCTTGCCGCCCGAGTGTACACACTGACCTTTTCAAAAGAACCACGGTTCTCTTGAAAGGCAAGAACGCGGTGACGTCATTGCATACGACGAGCACGTGCTTGTCACATTCGATGCCGTCGCCGCCATCTTACTTCACCCTACCTATGCCGTGGAAGCTACCGCGCATGCGTCAAAGTCATTTAGAGCATGTGCAGGTTTCCACGGCGACAGGTAAGTATACACACTCTCAGGTTTCTCGTTGGGAAACAGCCCGACAAGAATCTCGACGAAAAAATAGAGCGCAGGTTCTCTATTTTTCTCGTCGAGATTCAGGCCAGATTTCCTGACGAGAAACCTAAAAGCTTGGTACACACGAACGGTTTTCTCGGCAAGAAAGCTCTGCCAGCAGTTTTCTTGCTGGTTTTTGCAGAGAAAAACAGTTGTGTGTACGAGGCTTTACCCTACAGCCCAAACTGTCCATGTATGCAGGTTCTAATAGGGGCTGCAACTCCCAGACCTTCAGAGTCTCGGCTGGGAGAGGGCACATCAGGGTAGATCCAGGGAGACTACATGCCAGTGGAGCCACCATACCAGGGCCATAGATCTTGTTGAACATTGGGGGTTACAGTAAAACCTTGGCTTGAGAATAACTTGGTGTTGAGAGTGTTTTGCAAGACAAGCAAAATATTTAAAGCAAATAAAAAAAAAAAAATCCATGATTTTTCTTCTAATCCCCTTGTGGAGGCTTCCATTTGTGGATGGACATTTTATGGTTACACAACCTATCACATTGCTATTATCTTTTTATATGGACTATAAACTGAAGGACTTATGAATAAATGGTTGTGGAACGAATCATTTGAGTTTCCATTATTTCTTATGGGGAAATTTGCTTTGATATACAAGTGCTTTGGATTACAAGCATGTTTCTGGAACAAATTATGCTCGCAATCCAAGGTTTTACTGTATTTACTAAATATGGAGAGTGCTAAATCAGGCTCACTTCTTCATAGAAACCAATCAGCTTCTAACCTCAACTTGTTCCATTAAAGCGGTTCTCCACTCTAAAGTGAAGTCGCGCTGATCGGCACCCCCCCCCCTCCGGTGTCACATTTGACACCTTTCAGGGGGGAGGGGGGTGCAGATACCTGTCTACAGACAGGTATCTGCACCCACTTCCGGCCCTACGATACGGACAAAGACGGGTTTTTTCCTTACTTTCCGTCACCCCCCCGTTGTGTGCTGGGAACACTCGGCTCCCAGCACACAGCGGGAGCCAATCGGCGGGCGCAGCGCGACTCGCGCATGCGCCGTAGGGAACCGGGCAGTGAAGCCGGAGCGCTTCACTTCCTGGTTCCCTCACCGTGGATGGAGGGGGGAGCAGCAGGGTGACGAGCGATCGCTCGTCATCTGCTGCGGACGGCGCTGGACTCCAGGACAGGTAAGTGTCCTTATATTAAAAGTCAGCAGCTGCAGTATTTGTAGCTGCTGGCTTTTAATATATTTTTTTAGTGGCACATCCGCTTTAAACTTGGGCAATGATTGGAAGCTGATTGGTCTCTATGCAGAAGTTAGCCTGATTTTCCACTCTTCAGCTGTAGTAAATCAGCCCCATCGGTGGTTGATTTACTAAAGGTAAATAAACTGTGCACTTTGCAAACGCAGTTAGTAGGTTGTATTATTTGGGTAATTTTTGACGTTGACAAGAGTGTCTATAAAAAAATGGGTAGACAAGCGGCATAAAAATCCAAGGTTATTAACAATCCCCCCTCCAATCATTGTGATTACGCTGTCTAGCTTGTCTAGCATATCATACTACAAGACAGGAAACATTTGAAGCAACTCAGAGATACAATGTAGCTGCCACAACACCACACTTCATGGCAAAGTGGCAACATGTAGAAATATTACAAATGTTGCAGAATGGGACCATTTTATCATTCTGCATACAAGTATACATTGCTCATAGCTGTATGATTCTCCTTTAAACCCTCTGCCCTTTGTCACTGTTCAGTTGTCCCTGAAAAAATACCTCTAAAAACACTTCTTCTATTTAATGAGAAAAAGTGTTATGGACCTTGGCAACAACCCAGTCAGTTTTCTTTTGTACCTAAATGACTTCCCATTGAGAACGGTTCACACTGGGGCGACACGACTTCCAGCATGACTTTCAGAGGCAACTCCAACAGACTTCAGCATGAACCACCAGGCGACTTGGGGCGATCTGGGGCGATTTACAACACCACTTGAAGTTGCCTCCAGGACAGGGAATGTTAGAAGTGGCCAATCCGAGCTTCTAAGCTCTTTTGACATCATTCTTCTTCCTGTTTCATTTCTTATTCCCTGTTACCTGTTTTTCTGTGTCCAAAATGCTCCCTGTGCGTTAAGTAATGTCAGCTGTCATAGCAGCTGGTTTGGCAGTATTAATCAATAAGGATCTATTGATCCTGCCAGGGATATACTGTTGTTAGGGATCTATTGTTGTCAGGGAAACTAGTGTTCCTGTCAGGGATCTACTGTTGTCAGGGATCTATTGTTCCTGTCAGAGATCTATTGTTGTTGTCAGGGGAACTAGTGTTCCTGTTAGGTATCTACTGTTGTTGTAAGTGGATCTATTATTCATGTCATGGATCTATTGTTCCTGTCAGGGATCTACTCTTATCATGGATCTATTGTTGTTATCTGGGGAAAGTGTATTCCTTTTAGGGATCTACTGTTGTTTTAAGGGAACCTATTGTTGTCAGGGGAACTGGTGTTCCTGTTAGGGATCTACTGTTGTGAGGGATCTACTGTTGTCAGGGATCTACTGTTGTTGTCACAGGAACTTTTGTTCCTGTCAGGGATCTATTGTTGTCAGGGGATCTAGTGTTCCTTTCGGGAACTACTGTTGTTTTAAGGGGATCTATTGTTGTCAGGGGAACTGGTGTTCCTGTTAGGGATCTACTGTTTTGAGGGATCTATTGTTGTTGTCACATGAACTATTGTTACTGTCAGGGATCTACTGTTGTCATGGATCTATTGTTGTTGTCAGGGGATCTATTGTTCCTGTCAGAGATCTACTGTTGTTATCAGGGAAACTAGTGTTCCTGTTAGGTATCTACTGTTGTAAGTGGATCTATTGTTCATGTCATGGATCTATTGTTTCTGTCAGGGATCTATTGTTGTTGTAAGGGGAACTAGTGTTCCTGTTAGGGAGATCTACTGTTTTCAGTGATCTATTTTTGTTTTCAGTGGATCTATTGGTCCAGTCAGGGATCTACTGATGTTGGAAGGGGGATCTGTTGTTCCTGTCAGGGATCTACTGTTGTCAGGGAACTAGTGTTCCTGTTAGGGATCTACTGTTGTTCTAAGGGGATCTCTTGTTGTTGTCAGAGATCTACTGTGGTCAGGGATCTATTGTTCCTGTCAGGAATCTACTGATGTTGTAAGGGGATCTATTCATCCTGGTAGGGATATACTGTTGTCAATGATCTATTGTTGTTGTCATGTGAAATAGTGTTCCTGTTAGTAGGGATCTACTGTTGTTGTATGGGGATCTATTGTTCCTGTCAGGGATCTATTGTTCCTGGCAGGGATCTACTATTGCTGGCAGGGGATCTTCTATTGCTGGCAGGGGATCTATTGTTGCTGGTGTGTTCTATTGTTGCTGTCTGCAAGGTATCTATTATACTGCTTGTCTTGGTAAAAAGTTCTATACAAAACTGTTAATAGCACAAATGGCCAGAAGGGGTAGTCTTTGGAGGTGAGTAGGGGTTGGAAACAAGGCATGGTGCCCAGAGCTGGGTAGGGATGTAGACAAGGGGGAGTTCATGTACCCATTCTCTGTAAAAAAAAGTGTCCTGTATGGAACTACAACCATCATGCCTAGTCAGGGAAAACAGACATATAATAAAGGTTACACTTACATTTGGCAGTGCGGTCGGTCTGGGACAATACATCCCAATCCTCAAAGGACAGGCGACAAATATCCAGCCAGGCATTGTCCCTCTTCAGTTGGTCCTTGTAATGTCTGTCTTGTCATACAGACACGGTCTCTCCTTGATGAACCTTATAAGGGACTCATTATCCACAGCCTCTCTTCTATTCCCTTCCCTGGCTCTGGTAGACATGGTGTATAGAGGTATACAGAGACATTGTCTAAACTGAAAGTAATCAGTGTCTAGGAAGGGGGGGGGGCTGCCTGGGGACAGGGGAGTACCTGGGTGCTTCTGGGTAAATTCCTCTCTGCTTCCTGCAAAGTTGCCTCATTATGTACAGGGATCAGACTTGGAGGCGACTTGCATTGAAATCAATGGGTACAAGTCGCCTAGAAGTCTGATTGAAGTAGTACAGGAACCTTTTCTGAAGTCGGAGCGACTGCAGTAGTGTGTATTAAGACTGCTCCCATTCACTTCCATTGCTTTTCTGGACAGCGCGACTTGGGGAGACTTGAGGCGACCTGAAGTCGGATAGCAGATCGGCGAACCGGCTAAGGGCCTATTTACACTGGCGGCAGCCCTCACCATCCCTCTGAGAAGCAATCCACAGTGGATAGCTTTTGAGAGGGTGGGTGACAGGTGACTGGGAGGCACTAGGTTTCCTTCCCCTGCGCCTGTTTTAACTAAAATTCTGCACCACTGCCCTGCAATTGCCTTTATTACATGACTTGAATGGGTCATGTTTGGCAGCGGTACTGCCCATCAAACGTGGCAGGGGGTTACATTTCTTTTGGGGGTTTTTTGTGTATTACTGCACGTGTACAGTTTGCATCCAGGGCTGATCAACTGCAGGTAATGAAAGCTTTAGCCTAGGGTCACACTGCTGCGATTTTGCCACGATTTAATGTAAATCGCGGCCCGAAATCGCAAAAGGTAGTACAGGAACTACTTTTTTAAATCGCAGATGCGGCGTCGCACTGATTAGGACAGTGCCATTGCCGACAATTGCCGCCGATTTGAGATGCGATTTGACATGTCAAATCGCATCTCAAATCGTTCCAAATCGTACCCAGTGTGAACCAGGGCTCATTGTGTTTAGTAAATACATCTTGATATATTTATACACTCAGCAGCTCCTCAGGCCTCGTACACACGACTTGCTGGGTTTTTTTTTTTGCCGAGGAAACCGGTCGTGTGTACATTCGACGAGGAAACTGTCGAGGATCTCGACGAGCCAAAAAGAGAGCATGTCTTCTTTTTCCTCGACGGGAATGGAGAAAATTGGCTTGTCGAGTTCCTCAACAGCCTAACAAGGAACTCGACGAGCAAAACGATGTGTTTCGCCCGGCGAGTTCCTCGGTCGTGTGTACGAGGCCTCAGTGTCAGTTTTTAGTGCAGATTGGGACAAAATCCCCCTGGGGCGCCTTCACACCTTTATATTTGTTAAATCACAAAACACTTTGCATCAGGGCAGCCTATTCCTTTTTAATGGGTTCTCAATACACCTCAAAAAAAGCAAAAATTCCCCTGCCCGATTTGTTTCAATGGTGCAGAATGAATGCACATACACCAAGCAATGCAAAAGTCTGGAGCCAATTTATTGGGTATTTGTAAGAGTTTACAATCACGTTAAAGGGGTTGTACAGGTTTGTTTTTTTATTTTCTAAATAGGTTCCTTTAAGCTAGAGCATTGTTGGTTCACTTACCTTTTCCTTCCATTTCCCTTCTAAATGTTTTTTTTCTTTGTTTGAATTTCTCACTTCCTGTTCCTCCTGAGTAAGCTGTTCTGGCTGACTAACCACCGCTCGGATGATGGTGTGAAGCTTACTGAGGAGAAACAGGAAGTGAGAAATTCAGACAAAGAAAAAAAAAACATTTAGAAGGGAAATGGAAGGAAAAGGTAAGTGAACCAACAATGCACTAGCTTAAAGGAACCTATTTAGAAAATAAAAAACAAACCTTTACAACCCCTTTAAGTGTTAATAAACCCTACTAAACAAATTGTATATATAGCACCAAACCTCGTCATTTTATTGTTGCTGTCTCCTTTGTCTCTTCAGCCTGCAACACAATGGGGATTATTTACTAAAGGCAAACCCATTTTGCACTTCAAATGCACTTGGAAGTGTAGTCGATGTAGATCTGAGGGGGACATGCAAGGACAATAAAAAACAGCAATTTTGCTTGTACATGATTGGATGATAGAAATCAGCAGAGCTTCCCCTCATTTCAGATCTTCTTTTCCCGCAGATCTAAAGCGACTTCACTTCTAAGTGCACTTGCAGTGCAGAGTGGATTTGACTTTAGTAAACAAACCCCTTGTTTATAGTGATCTATGATCCAATGGGGTTTATTTACTATTGCTGGAGAGTGCAAAATCAGTCTCACTTTTGCATAGAAGCCAATTAGCTTCCAGGTTTTTTTGCAAACGCTTAATTGAACAAGCTAAGGATAGAAGCTGATTGTTTTTTTCTGAAGAAGTGATTTTACACTCTCCATCTTTGGTAAATAAACCCATTGTTTCTTGTAATCTGTAATCGATTGCTTATACTTATCAATGATCCATTATTTATCATAGCCTATGATCCATTATTGTATCGTAAGCTATGATCAAATGCTTATTGTAATGTTTGATCCATAGTTTGCAGTGATCTATTGTTTATAGTAATGTATGTCCATTGTTTGTAGCGATCTACAGTATTATTGTTTATAGTAATGTATGATACATTGTTTGTAGCGATCTACAGTATTATTGTTTATAGTAATGTATGATACATTGTTTGCAGTGATCTATTATTGTTTATTGTAATGTATGATACATTGTTTGCAGTGATCTATTATTGTTTATAGTAATGTATGATACATTGTTTGCAGTGATCTATTATTGTTTGAAGTAATGTATGCTCCATTGTTTCTCACTTGATTACATGAATGAAATTGGGAAAACAATGCAGAATAGTTTTGGGGGAACAATCAGCCGATGTATACGTTGTGCTGGATATGTAAGCCTTTGGGACTCTTCCAGGGTCTGTCCCCGTGTTGCTCCTCGGAATTCTGTATCGGAGGAAAATGACCAATAGCGTGCGGTCCGGCGGTGATGGGGTTAAGCCGGGCGCTCAGGGATTGGTCGGGCTGGGTCTGGTTGTCTCCTCCGGTGGTTCCCGAATCAGGTAGAACTCACAGCATTGGGGGAGCCGAGCTCTTCCCAGCACGTCATTTCCTGAGCTGGAATTCGCTTCCTGGTAGAAGGTGCAGGACAGGCATTAGAGGAGGGAGGAAGGGGCTCCTCGGGTCCGTACACTGGAGGCTTTATACTGTATATAGGAAGTGCACTGTACATGTCTGACTCTGTGTGTCCCCACAGGTGTACCCGGAGCCGCGCACAGAGACCGAGTGCCTGGGAAACATCAGGGAGTTCCTCAAGGGCTGCAGCGCATTCAACTTGGAAGTGAGTCTGTCCTCTTCACTCTCTCTTCAATAAAAGTGACATAGGGATCAATGTTCATCGCATAGGGATCAATGTTTATCACATAAGGATCAATGTTTATCGCATAGGGATCAATGTTTATCACATAAGGATCAATGTTTATCGCATAAGGATCAATGTTTATCGCATAGGGATCAATGTTTATCACATAGGGATCAATGTTTATCGCATAGGGATCAATGTTTATCGCATAGGGATCAATGTTTATCGCATAGGGATCAATGTTTATCGCATAGGGATCAATGTTTATCGCATAGGGATCAATGTTTATCGCATAGGGATCAATGTTTATCGCATAGGGATCAATGTTTATCGCATAGGGATCAATGTTTATCGCATAGGGATCAATGTTTATCGCATAGGGATCAATGTTTATCGCATAGGGATCAATGTTTATCGCATAGGGATCAATGTTTATCGCATATAGGGACCAATGCTCGTCGCATATAGGGACCAATGCTCGTCACATATAGGGACTAAGGATGAGCTCTGGCGTGTTCGCATAGAACACATACAGAGCCCGCCAGGTAGTGTGCACGGCGCTGCGCTAATAACAGCCAGGGAGACATTTCACGATCCCTGCAGCCGAGCATCGGGACAATTTCTCCCTGGCTGTGATTAGCACAGCGCCGTGCACACTTCCCGGCGGGCTCTGCACGTGTTCGATGCAAACACGCCGGAGCTCATCCTTAATAGGGACCCATGCTCGTCACATATAGGGACCAATGCTCGTCACATATAGGGACGCATATAGGCACCAGTGCTCGTCGCATATAGGCACCAGTGCTCGTCGCATATAGGCACCAGTGCTCGTCGCATATAGGCACCAGTGCTCGTCGCATATAGGCACCAGTGCTCGTCGCATATAGGCACCAGTGCTCGTCGCATATAGGCACCAGTGCTCGTCGCATATAGGACCAATGTTCATCACTAAGGATGAGCTCCGGCGTGTTCGCAACCGCATGTGCAGAGCCCGCCAGGAAGTCGGTACTGCAGAGTGCTTATCACAAGCAGTGAGGTGTTTTCCCGATCTGCAGCTGCAGAGATCAGGAAATGTCTCACTGTCTGTGATTAGCGCTGTACAGTGCCGACTTTCTGGCGGGCTCTGCACATGCGGTTGCGAACACGCCGGGGCTCATCAATGTTCCTCACACAGGAGGGATCAATGTTCCTCACACATGGGTGCGCAACCTGTGGTCCTCCAGCTGCTGCAGAACTACAAATCCCATCGTGCCTCAGCTTTTGGAAGTCATGCATGTAACTGTCAGCTTTGCAATGCATCATGGGACTTGTAGTTCTGAAACCACTGGAGGGCCACAGGTTGAGCACCCATGCTGTAAGTGTAAAGGGTAGTGTTTTTTTGTCTTGGTCCTTCATTATAGCAGCGTTTCTTTACCTTTTCCCAGCTGTGACACCTCTACAGCAGGCATTTTTCAGCCAATGAATTTCAAATAGTTGGCAAACACGCTGGAATGCAGAAGTATGACAGGCTTCATTTTTAGAACTGTGCCACACCAAACCACATGGTATTGCTATACTATGCTTTTTGGTGGCCCAGAATGCTGAATGCATATAGGGGGCGCGTTGGGAATTAATGTTACTCACGTATATCTCCAGAGTTAAATGTTAATTTCCTGTACTGCAAGTGGTTTGAAGCCGCTCTTAAAAGTATGCAAAATCTCCCCAGGTACCCCAGACTAAAATGTCAAATACTTCAATGTTACTTATCAATGGCAAGCCTGCCTAAGACAATGCACACAACTGCCTTGAGGAACTAAACTTCGCATCAGAGGTCAACCCCCCCCTCTCTTCCGCATCAGAGGTCAACCCCCCCTCTCTTCCGCATCAGAGGTCAACCCCCCCTCTCTTCCGCATCAGAGGTCAACCCCCCCTCTCTTCCGCATCAGAGGTCAACCCCCCCTCTCTTCCGCATCAGAGGTCAACCCCCCCTCTCTTCCGCATCAGAGGTCAACCCCCCCCTCTCTTCCGCATCAGAGGTCAACCCCCCCTCTCTTCCGCATCAGAGGTCAACCCCCCCCCCCTCTCTTCCGTATCAGAGGTCAACCCCCCCCTCTCTTCCGCATCAGAGGTCAACCCCCCCCCCTCTCTTCCGCATCAGAGGTCAACCCTCCCCCCCTCTCTTCCGCATCAGAGGTCAACCCTCCCCCCCTCTCTTCCGCATCAGAGGTCAACCCTCCCCCCCTCTCTTCCGCATCAGAGGTCAACCCTCCCCCCCTCTCTTCCGCATCAGAGGTCAACCCTCCCCCCCTCTCTTCCGCATCAGAGGTCAACCCCCCTCTCCTCTGCATCAGAGGTGGTGTCCCGTCCCCCCCGTCTCCTCTGCATCAGAGGTGGTGTCCCCCCCCCCCCCCCCCCGTCTCCTCAATGTGTAATGTTTGTGGCATATGATGAAATAGTAGTAATTGTTGTGGTACACTGCCTGTGGACTACTTTGAAGTTTGAGTAATCTGGCCGCTGCCTTTCACAACTGTGTGTGTACCTGCCTGTATACACTGTTTTTACCCTGCAAGCTTTTATAATAAAAACGGTATTGCACTATCTCCATTTTTGTGGCTCATTGCGGTGGAGCCGTTTTTTAATTTTCCTAGATTGGATGATTGGAACATATATTTCTTATGAAAGGAGTCATCTGCATTTGGATCCATTGGGAATTGATTTTATCTGGGAGAAATTGTGAGCGCATTTTGATTGTCACTTTGGTTGAAGCACTTTATTATGTACGCTGCACTTTCTGAGAGCACGGTGGTTGGGGTATAAATCTGGAACACAGAATTTTCATTGCCAGTTCTACATTTGCATTTTTTTCTGGACTTTTTTTATTTATTATTAATTGGTGTTTATATGGACATTATTTTACACTTGCTGCGCCCTTATGTACCATTTTCTTCACAGATTATTAGTCACCCACACATTTTTGGAGCTGCACTTGTATTTTTATATATTTTTTCACTTTTATTTTTGTTGGCGCCGTTTTTCATTTTTTTCATATGCACAGATATGGTACTCATTGGAAGTTATGGGGTAAGACTTGTCATGCGACTTTGCAGTCCCAAGTCACAGGACAAGTTGCACAAGTTTAAAAGGAGCTTTATTGTGAATGATGGAGGGAAGGGGGTGCACTTTGTGGGTACATAGAATTAAAGGGATTTAGGGGTTCAGATATCTGATATGCAGGTATTCTTGCTGCCCCTTGAAAGACGGATCATGGCAGATCACTTTTTAGTGGACTTTTGATGGGCAGTGAGGAGGCGGATATATCACCATCTCACTGCCTGTTTTGGGCCATTGACCCACTGTGCTGCAGCCATGTGCATTCCACGCAGTTGCAGCCTTGCCCTGTTATGTTATGTTTTGCCATGGCCATAAAACAAAGCATTGCAGCCATTACATGTCTATAGTGCTGAGCACCTGCATCTCCTTGTTCAGGGGGGTGGTAAAAACGTGGCTCAACTGCTTGCTTTTACTACCCATGGAAATAAACCCTAAGGCCTTGTTTAGACTCGCGGTCGGTGGAGGTGGAAAAAATGTGTTTTTACTGCGCTACTAAAATTATCCTCTGTAGTGTTGAACTGACAGGCAGTACTGTCCGCTGAATGTAACCAGTGCAAGTGAATGGGGTTGAGCTTCAGGTGCCCGGCAACCACGTGCAGTGCATGTGGTTTTGGCCCAGTGGTGCAGGATTTTAGGGGGTTAAAAAATGTCAGTGAGGGGGTGACCTAATGTCTCCTCACTGCCTGTCAAATGCCCTCCAATCTAGTGTGAGCCACTCTTCAGAGGGTTTTTGCGCAGCAAATTTAGGCCAGACCATTAATTCCAATGGGTTGTGCTTTGTGATAAAAACGCACAAAAGTGCATGACTTTTTTTTAATTCTTAAGCATCGAAACGCATGGTAGCTTGTTACCTGTTAACAAAGGCGTGTGGGAGTGCCGTTAAGAATGAATTGCTCCATCGCACACCTGCAAAGGTGCAATGCCCAAATATGAACCTAATCTAAGAGAAGGAGGCGGTTATGGGGGTCTGAGGAAGAAAGGGGAGGTCTGGGACTGAGTTATCCCCCTCATTCTCTTTGTACTCACAGATTACTCAGATTAACAATGTACCTGAAGCTTGAAGGCCGCTTCTCCTTGTTTCGCTCTGCGGTCATGTGATATGTTTGCACACCGAGACGCTGGCTCTCTGAAGCCCTCTGGAGGTGAAAGCCGAATATTCCTTCCAGCCGCAATGCCTGCTGTTCCTTCTGTCAGGAGTGACACTGCAGTCAATTATGTCAGTGAGGAGCCCATAAGTTCTGGCCCAGCATATAGCTTATAACTTATGCTGGCCATACACTCCACGAAAAATCGTCCGAAAGAACTTTCGAAAAACGAAAGTTCTTTCGTGAGTGCAAACGATAGTGCCATCATGTAATGGGCGATAAATCGTTCAGTGGACATAAAAAAAAAAAAAAAAAAAAATGGTTCGTTTTTTTTACATATACCTAGTGCAGAAAGTTCGGACGGGAAACACATTAACCTTCCGATTTATCGTTCGTTCGGCAGAAAATTTCCAAACTTGTCCTTAGTTTTTTCGGCTCAAAAACGTCCAAACGATTTTTCGATTTTGTGCCCATTAACTGTCCGAAAAACGAAAGATCTTTCTTTACGACCGATTTTCGGCCAAATTTTCGTATAGTGTACGGCCAGCATAAGATACTGTTTCTTGTACTGTACCTCAAGAAAAAGGTTTTGCTGGCAAATCAAAAGTCTCTTTTTTTTTATTTAAATTTTTTCTCACTTTCTAAACACAATAAAAGTGTCATGAGGTGATGTCGCCTAATCTTAGTGATTCTGTCACTGCTGTCACATGGCCCTTTAAGCGAAAATAAACTCTAAAACAAAAATGTATTAAATTGCAGCTATCCAGTTCTTAGATATGATGGATGCATTTGTTTTATTTTTATCAGGGCTTTTTTCATTTATTATCCAGCCAGTGAGTCAGGTTTATTTTTGTGTTCTGGTGTGCTTACATTTATTGTCAGAATTATTTTTTTGCTGAGCTAACTTTATGGGTTTCCAGTTGCATATAGCTTTGTTTAAAGCCCAACTCCCAGGCAGAATTATATTCACAGGTTTCCAGCAAGCAAACTTTGTAGTGCAGGGATCTGAGACCAGTGGTGTTTGCAGCAGTTACTTTGACAGGTTTGCTCAATGAGAACTCTTCATGGTAATACTACCCCCAATTCCAAAAAAGTTGGGACTCTGTGTACAATCTATGCCTGTGATCTTCTGGCTCTGTCAAGGCATGGAGATACAATTGGGAAGCCCAAGTCCGGGCAAAAAAAACTGCATGGTCCAGCAGTGAACTATTCCTGGTCTGTGGAGCCTGCTCTTGGCTTGATGACTCTAGTAACAGTCAACAATTTAGGATCGCTGGAGCGCGGAGGTGTTGGACCAGTCTTATGCTGGGAGGATTAGGTAAGTAAATATTCTTTCTCCTCTCTCCTAGACAAAAACAAGATCAGAAGCGATCTTATGCGAGCGATTGGCACGATTTAACTTTGAGAGATGGCAGCCTCCCATTGCCGCGTACACACGATCATTTTTCGGCATGAAAAAAACGTTTTTAAAACATTTCATTTAAAATGATTGTGTGTGGGCTTCACATCATTTTTCGGGTTCTGAAAAACTAACATTTATTTTTACGAACATGCTGCATTTTTTAACGACGTTTTAAACAATGTCGTTTTTCGGGTTGTAAAAAATGATTGTGTGTGGGCTAAAATGACGTTAAAAACCTGCGCATGCTCAGAAGCAAGTTATGAGACAGGAGCGCTCGTTCTGGTAAAACTACCGTTCATAATGGAGCAAGCACATTCATCACGCTGTAACAGACAGAAAAGCGCAAATTGTCTTTTACTAACACGGAATCAGCTAAAGCAGCCCCAAGGGTGGCGTCATCCGCATGGAACTTCCCCTTTATAGTGCCGTCGTATGTGTTGTACTTCACCGCGCTTTGCTAGAGCATTTTTTAATGCAACGTCGTTTTATATATGAAGTTGGAAAAATGTTGTTTTTTCTACATGCTTAAAACGTCTTTATTTTCATCGCGAAAAATGATCGTGTGTACGCGGCATTAGAAGGTTAATATAGACCAAAGAGATGAGCAGGAAAGAAGTGAGTAGCGATGGCTATATTCTGATTTTCGTGTGCCACATCCCCAGAATTTTGCTGAACAATCAGGAGTTTTCCCCAAAGTGGAACTTTTTAAAACACACTTTTGAAACGACATACATCAATGTCAATCTCAAAGATAAAATATATATAGTTTATAAAAATGTACATTTAAAATACGGCATCAATTTTAACTGGTCAATGACTACCCTCAATAATGTGTGTGATGCATAATGTCTTCTGTCACCCGATACGTTTCAGAGAGAACAAATCTCTTTCGGGTGGAGACGGGATCACTTTTAGTCGAACAGTGGGAAACAAAGCATTGCTGTACACAATTATAATGCATGCATTGGTTCTTGGTCCTGCCCGATTGCTCAAAATGCAATGTATAGAAGGGGAAAAAGTCACAGTGGGCACTGGGGCCAAAGCTGCCAGTCCTGTGAGGTTTAAGCTGTACCACTTGAGGTAGGGATTCTCTGTGTGAGTATCAGGAGTGATGTTAACGCATCAGAAGCGCCCCAAAGGTGTCTAAGTATTATTGTCTCTTCTAGCAGCCATTGTCTGGAACTACCAGCCAACATAATCAAGCTTTTTTCTATCTGGGCAGAAACAATAATACTTAGACACCTTGGGGGCACTCCTGATGTGTTAACATCGCTCCTGATACTCATACAGAGTATCCTTACCTTAGGTGGTACAGCTTAAACCTCACAGGACTGGCAGATTTGATCCCAGTGCCCACTGTGGCTTTATCTTTCCCCCTTAGCATGTTGGGCAATTGGCAGGACCAACAACTGATGCATGTTTTTTAATGGTGTACAACAATACTTTGTTTTCCACTGTTTAGCTGACTAAAAGTGATTCCATCTCCAACTCTGATGAAGGAGATTTATTTTCTCTGAAATGTGTCGGGTGACAGAAGACATTGTGCATTCTCACACATTATACAGGACAGTCATTGACCAGTTAAAATGCATGCTGTATTTTCTATGTAACGTTTTATGAATTTTATGTAAATAAAATAATTATTTATTATATAATATAAAAAATATATATTTTTTTTTAAATTGACATTGACATATGTTATTTTAAAGTGCCATTTAGCCTAGGATCACATCGATGCGATTTGACATGTCAAATCTGCGTCTGTTTCCGGCAATGGCGCTATCCGAATCGATGCACAGATTCCCAAAAGTAGTTTCTGTACTACTTTTGGGGTGTAATTTGGGTATGAAATTTCAATCCTGCTGTCATTGTGAACCTAGGCTTAAAGTCCTACTTTGGGAAAAAAAAAAACCTTGTTTTGTTTAAAGCTATGAGAAGCTGCAAAGCATGTTGGGAATTCAGAAGGTTGTGGAAAGAGATGGCCAGCAGAGAGCCATCAAGTGGAACATAAAAGGACATATTTCAAGTAGGCTTGTATTGGATTGTCAAAAAGGCTTATTTTTTGTATTGCAATTACAATGCTGATGTTTTAAAATGAAAGTGTATGCTATGACTGAGGATTTCCTTGACACAAAAGTCAGATTATCTATAGCTAAAAGTAGATAGAACAGTGGATGGGGAGTCTAATTTAAACATAAGGTTGGTAATGGTATTTTTGAAATGGTTGTGAAAAATATTTTTTGTCTTTTCAGTTCATTGGGAAGAAAAGTGAGGTCTGGGATTAGTCTACCTTTTAATAGGCAAGCGAACATATTCAATTCCATTAGGAGTTTAGAAGGTGAGGTAGAAAGTCTGGGCTGGCTGCCAACTTTAGGGCGATGAACAAAATATGTAAGTGCAGCGCAATGAAAGTCCATATAAAAATAACTGAAGATGACACCCAGTGATACAGCGAAAACTCTTCAAACGAAAGTGATGTAACCTCCACCAACAAGAGAAATGCTTCCTTACCAGATGGGATGGACAATTTGCATTAACAACTGGTCAAAACAGCTTGGTCTCAGCATAGGAGAGAAGATGCGGATGTATCCAGCAGAGTGGTAAGTAATCCGATCAGATATGAAAAAACAACAGAAAACACGATCTCAGTGTAGACTGTTTGTATTTCATTCCAAGGGTAAAAAGGTTCACCATACAGCAAAAATCCTGGACTGAACAATAGGCACAGGGAAATCCACTGGAGGACTACCGTCTGGTATAGCGAATGAGATTAAAACCATAAAAAAGCATGGCATGTAGCCGTGGTGTACAGCCGCAAACGGCAATGGAAAGGACGTGGGTGACGTCACGCGGGGGAGGAGCTTTGTGACGTCAACCGCGTCCTTTCCATTGCCGTTTGCGGCTGTACACCACGGCTACATGCCATGCTTTTTTATAGTTTTAATCTCATTCGCTATACCAGACGGTAGTCCTCTAGTGGATTTCCCTGTGCCTATTGCCCAGTCCAGGATTTTTGCTGTATGGTGAACCTTTTTACCCTTGGAATGAAATACAAACAGTCTACACTGAGATCGTGTTTTCTGTTGTTTTTTCATATCTGATTGGATTACTTACCACTCTGCTGGATACATCCACATCTTCTCTCCTATGCTGAGACCAAGCTGTTTTGACCAGTTGGTAATGCTAATGGCCCATCCCATCTGATCGGATTACTTACCACTCTGCTGGATCCATCCGCGTCTTCTCTCCTATGCTAAGACCAAGCAGTTTTGACCAGTTAACGCAAATGGTCCATCCCATCTGGTAAGGAAGCATTTCTCTTGTTGGTGGAGGTTACATCACTTTCGTTTGAAGAGTTTTCGCTGTATCACTGGGTGTCATCTTCAGTTGTTTTTATATGGACTTTTATTGCACTGCACTTACATATTTTTTTTATTTGCTACATTTGAAGTTGTGATTACCTTTTTTTGTGTTCAGCTTGCAATATTTTTAGTTTAATTGTATTATTTGTGCGCTGGTTGTTGCTTTTTTTGTTAACTTTAGGGCGATAACCAACATTTAGGTTCCTTTAAAGCGGAGTTCTGGCCACAATTTCACTTTTTAAATATAAATACCCCTGTAATACACAAGCTTAATGTATTCTAGTAAAGTTAGTCTGTAAACTAAGGTCCGTTTTGTTAGGTTGTTACAGCATTTAGGCACTTTATAAAATAGAAATTGACTGGGGCCATCTTAAGTGTGGGCATCATGAAGCCAGACTGTATGACTTCCTGGATTTCAGCCTTGCAGATCTTGCACATGCTCAGTGCTGCACAAGCAATGTAATAGTTTTCAGATCAGGTTTCAGCACCTGTACTGTCCAAGTCACATGATTCTTCGAGACTGGGGAGTGCACAGACTCCTGGAAAGTTACACCCACTACATTCCCAGGAGTCTGTGCGGTGAAGCTTAAGCACCTAGGTGCAGGAAGAGGGAAGATTAACTATTCTGCCTAGCAACAACACTTTGAAGGCATCTAAAAAAAAGGACTAATGACATTTTTTTAAAACTACTGATGTAATGTTATATTTATGGGTGGAACTCCACTTTAAGCTAGTGCATTGTTGGTTCACTTACCCTTTCCTTCGATTTCCCTTCTTTTTTTTCTTTTTCTGAATTTCTCACTTCCTGTTTCCCCTCCGTAAGCTTTCCCCCATCATCCGTGGGGGTTAGTCAGCCATAACAGCTTACTGAGGAGGAACAGGAAGTGAGAAATTCAGACAAAGAAAAAAAAAACATTTAGAAGGGAAATTGAAGGAAAAGGTAAGTGAACCAACAATGCACTAGCTTAAAGGAACCTATTTAGAAAATAAAAAACAAACCTTTACATCCCCTTTAAAGCTGGCCATAGATAGTTTTGCCATTCACGTAAACCTAGTGGATGGAGGAATCCCCACCCAGACAATGTGATCTGACAGTGGGACGCTCTGCTGTCAAAATACACTGCTCAGCAGCTGCTCATCGAGTTGAATAGGGACAACCACACACGGAAGATCATTTGGCTGGTTCCTGCTGAATTTTGATCCATCTATGGCAAGCTTTTCTGTAATAATGAATGTTTACTTATGACAGAATAAACCTAGAAAGATTAGACTTTCATCATTTCACTGTACAGACGTATTTTTGTGTCTGGAAAGCCCTAGTGGGGCAGGGTTGAAGTATTCTTTTAACCTTGGGCTTGTGATTACTTAACTATGTTTTTGGTTGCATACTTTAGTTAATGGTTAATTTACAACAAAAAATCTGCGTTGTTAAAATGAATGCGTTTTTAAATGTAATCACAGCAAATGACTGTATTTGACCTGCTTTACCTTCAACACAAAAGCATTTTAGTGGGACATGCTGCATCCAGGGAGAGGTGCATGCTGGGCGATTTTTTTTTTTTTTTTGGCACATTAATGATCAGAGACTCCTGGGAAATGAGTGTCATCATTTCCCAGGAGGCAATGGGGTCATGGGACAGGAAGTTGAACCACCTAGGACCAGGAACCAGGCAGATTATGAATACTGCCTAGTAACAGCCAGATAGAAGTGAGTAAAACTTTTTTTTTAATTATTTTTTATTAAAGGCAAGCTGTTAATAGTTAATTTTTAGGGTGGAACTCCGCTTTAATTTGTGTTTCAAATACAGAAACATGCATTATTGCACAAGCTCTTACCCATACTGGGAGGACAAAGGGGAGAAGGGAGGGAACCATGAAGGCCACCCCACAGGGCAAGAGTTGCAAATGGAGAACCAACAGCGGGATTAAATTTGATAGCGTAGACTTTATTGTACAAAATTACCAAAAAATTCAACAAAAAAAAAAAAACGGATATTTGGAGGGGCGGGGCATTGTGCCTGCCAACTATCAAATTGAATTCCGTTGTTGGTTCTCCATTTGCACCTCTTGCCCTGTGGGGTAGCCTTCAATTTTTCCCTCTCTTCTTCCTTTTGTCCTCCCACCTGGTTTTATGTAAAACCTATAGTTGTGGAGGTACCCCGTCCATTGGGACGAATCGGTTAAGCTAACATAGTGACTTACATGTTGGTATGAGATCCATCTTTAATGCCTTACCCACACATGGCCCAATAACCTGAACAGAGGTTTTCACTGGATATTTGGGTCCATTCACATCTATGCAAGAGCTCATTCAGTTCAAAGAGGTGCATGACCCTTTTTTTAAAACTGCACTGTACTAAATTGCATAGCCTGCATTAGCAAGGTGCTTGGGGGTGACATTAACAATTTTTGGCACAGCTGTACGCTGTGCAAAAGGGATGCCTTTTTGTGCATTGATTTTTTTTTTTTCACCCATTCCCACACCGCACAAATGTGAACCTAGCAGTGGTGTTGCGTCCATAAGGGCGCACAAGCGCCCCCTCTCTCCAGCCGCCCCCTATGGATACATTCATGTATAGCATGAACGCAATACCGTAACATTTGACACTGCTATATGCAGATTAGAGGGTTAAGGTTAATATGGCAGTATGTTTGGCATTTGAATAAGGCACAGAGAGACTTGATAGAGTAACAAAGACCTTGCTGTGTCTAGCAGTTCAAATTAAGAAAATAAGTTAAAGAATGAATGGAAAGTTATACCATGATAACATTTACAGGTATGTTAAGGTATATGCTTTGTCTTGTTATATTTATCCTGAGGTATAAGGTAGTATTGGCAGTAATTCTTAAAGTGTATGTAAACACAAACCATGAACTTCTTAGTTACACCCTTTTGAACTGTTAAAGGATATGTTAAAGTTTTAAAAACAAATAAATGCACATCTTTTTTGCAAGTAGAACTAAATGTAAGTTTTATTAATATTATTTTGTTATTAAGAGTCTGTAAAGCATTGCATGCACAATCAGCAGATCATGAGTGCAATCTCAGGCTCTTTCATACGGTCAGTTTAGCTGTTTCTGAATGACAAGAAACATCAACGAACTACCTAGAGCGCTCATCCGCACCCTGGTAGTCCGTTGAGAGCTACAATGCGTCCGTTGCAATGACTGATGGTAATTGTAGTTATCCCATTCACAGAACTTTGTAAATTAATGATAAAGCCAGGTGGGTGGAGTCCCCTTATTTATTTTGACACAATTTGGGGGGGGGGCACTTGGGCGGCAAATTGTGTTATGACAGCTGAACCTTTTCTTTAGGTATAACACTATTGGAAGTTTTTGTTTTTACAAGAAATCTTGTAAGCTGATAACTTCCTGTACTCTCTCTAGACCGCATAACACCTCCTTCCTATGTTAGAGGTGAGGGCATGTGTTCTTTAGTCTTGTCCTACTTGATAACTCTGCTCCTCCATAGATGCAGTGCAGTTAGGCCCCTTTCACATTGAGGAGTTTTTCAGGCGGTACAGCGCTAAAAATAGCGCTGCTATCGCGCCTGAAAAACTCCTTCACTGCAGACTCAATGTGAAAGCCCGAGGGCTTTCACACTGAGGCGATGCGCGGGAGACAAAAAAATCTCCTGTCAGCAGCATCTTTGGAGCGGTGAGAGGAGCGGCATGTATACCGCTCCTTCACCGCTCCTTCCCATTGAAAACAATGGGAAACCGCAGCAATACCGCCCGCAATGCGCCTCTATAGAGGCGCATTGCGGGCGGTATTAACTCTTTATCGGCCGCTAGCGGGGGTTAATACCGCACCGCTAGCGGCTGATACCCGCGGCAATTCTGGCGGTATAGCGCCGCTATTTTTAGCGGCGTTATACCGCCACCGCAGCTCCTGCCCCAGTCTGAAAGGGGCCTTAGTGAGGCCGGGTTCATACCTATGCGAATTTGTTGCGGCTTAAACCGCATCCAATTCGCAGAACATTTTTAAATTCATTGTTTTCAATGAGGCTGGTTCACATATGTGCAATGCATTCGCACTGCTCATTGCCCAAAAAACATGTGCATTTTCTGGGCATTGTGGTGTGGCTCAGGTGCGAATTCAGGCCCGTTATCTTCTATGGGCACGCATTTGATTTGTACATGTGTTGTGTTCTGAACAGGAATCATGAGGGGGAACTCCACGCCAAATTTCAAATAAAAAAACGGCATTGGTTCCCCTCCATGAGCATACCAGGCCCTTAGCTCTCCGGTGCTTTCTTTCTTCTGCCGGGCACCACTGCATTCTTCTTGCAGCTCATTTACTAGGGGGGCCCGGTCTTCCTCGTCGCCTTCTTCCCTCTTCTCTTCTTGAGATGTTGACTCGACGCTCCGTCCCGCTGTAATGGCGGTTGCACGGTGCACAACGATTTATATAGGCATTGGCGTGGTCACCAGGTGATGCCACCCGGTCACCATGCCCCAGTATGACCTCACAGTCCCGGGGAATGATGGGACTGTGAGGTCTGTGGCGATATAAATCGTTGCGCACCGTGCAACTGGCATTACAGCGTGACAGAGCGTTGAGTCAACATCTCAAGAAGAGAAGAGGTAAGAAGGCGATGAGGAAGACCGGGTCCCGCTAGAAAAAGAGCTGCAAGAAGAAAGTGGTGGTGCCCAGCAGAAGAAAGAAAGCACCGTAGACCGGGAGGATAACCGGAGAGCGCGAAGAAGGCACTGGAGAGCGGGAGACGAGGCCGGAGTGTCGGAAGAGACCCTTGAAGTCACAAGAAGACCCCCGAAGTAGGAAGATGACCCCGGAGCTGACCAAAAAATTACTTTAAAAACCTGTGTAGTGTTTTTTATTTTATTTTTTTCCACCAGGGGAATAAGTAAGTGTACCATGTACCCCATACTCATTCACATAGGGTGGGGAATCGGGATCTGGGGGTCCCTTATTAAAGGGGGCTCCCGTATTCTGATAAGCCCCCCGCCTGCAGACCCCGACAACCAACGGCCAGGGTTGTCGGGAAGAGGTCCTGTATTCATCAAAGCACCCACCCTCCCATGTTGAGGGCATGTGGCCTGGTACAGCTCAGGAGGGGAGCGCTCGCTCGTCCCCATCCCCTTTGGGTTTGGGTGGGACCCCCACGCTGTTCTTTTGGCGTAGGGGGTTCCCGTTAAAATTTATACCAGACCTCAGGGCCTGGTGTGCTCATGGAGGGGAACCCATGCCGGTTTTTTATTTGAAATTTGGCGTGGAGTTCCCCCTCATGATAACAGCGGCAAGACTTCCCTTCTCTCTCCAAGGTCATCAAATCCTCAGCTAAAACTCAGTGGATCTGCTGAACAGCTGATTGAGAACTTGGCAAAGAGAACGGAGCTTAAAAACCTCAACGCACAAGTGTGAATCCGGCCTGAGTGTTACCATCCTAGGACAGAAAGTGTGTCACAGGCAAGGATTACCAGGTAAAAATTAAATAAAGCCTGATAAAAGAAAACAAATGCAGCCTCCACCACATTTAAGAACTAATATATACACACAGGGCCGATCCACCCTATAGGCTCAAGCCGCTTAGGGCTCCGCAAAGCTGCGGAGGGCCTCCCAAATTACTAGAGGCCCCGCCTGGTGAGACGTAATTTTCAGCCCCTCACCCCGCTTCTCAACTAACTCACTGGCTGCATGGCAGAAGAAGTAAGAAGTCGGCACCCCCCGCTTCTCACTTTAATGTAAGATGTAATTTTCCGACAGCAGAACACCCCCTCCCCCTGCTTCTCAACTTTAATCTTTAACCACCTGAGCCCCGGGCCATTGTCAAATGACGGCTACACGGTGGCTCTGAAAATCCAACAGGACGTCATATGACGTCCTGGATTCCTCCGGCCACTGGGGGGCACGCGAGCGCGCGGCGCGTCCCGAGATGCCGATGCGCGTGCCTGGTGGTCGCGATGTCCGCCAGGTACCCGCGATCGGTAATGACAGAGCAGGGACGTGGAGTTCTGTGTGTAAACACAGAGCTCCACGTCCTGTCAGGGGAGAGAGGAGACCGATCTGTTTACCTTGTACATAGGGACACAGCATCGGTCACCCCCCCTCCCCCCACAGTTAGAACACAATACAGGTACACATTTAACCCCTTCCTCACCCCCTAGTGTTAACTCCTTCAATGCCAGTCACATTTATACAGTAATTAGTGCATATTTATAGCACTGATCGCTGTATAAATGTGAATGGCGCCAAAAATGTGTCAAAAGTGTCTGATGTGTCCACCATAATGTCGCAGTCCCAATAAAAAAATTGCAGATCGGCGCCATTACTAGTAAAAAAATAAAAAATAATAATAATAATTCTGTCCCATATTGTGTAAGAGCTTATTGCGATTTTTTTTTTTTTTTTTTTTTTTTTTTTTTTTTACCAAAAATATGTAGAAGAATACGTATCGACCTAAACTGAGAAATTTTTTTTTTTTTTTTAAATTGGGCTATTTATTATAGCAACAAGTAAAAAATATAGATTTTTTTTTCAAAATTGTTGCTTTTTTTTGTTTATAGCGCAAAAAATAAAAACCGCAGAGGTAATCAAATACCACCAAAAGAAAGCTCTATTTGTGGGGAAAAAAAGGGCGCCAATTTTGTTTGGGAGCCACGTCGCATGACCGTGCAATTGTCAGTTAAAGCGACGCAGTGCCGAAAGCTGAAATTTCACCTGGGCAGGAGGGGGGTATATGTGCCCAGCAAGCAAGTGCTTAATGTGACAAGATACTGGCCCAACCCCCCCCCCCCCCTGCTTCTCAACTTTAATGTAACATGTCTTTTTCGGCAGCCCCCCCCCCCCCCCTTTCTCAACTTTAATGTGACAAGTTAATTTTGCTTAGGGCCCCAGGGAGGTCAGGATCGGCACTGTGTGTGTGTATGTGTATGTATATATGTATATATATGTGTATAGATATATAGATATCGAGAGAGAGAGAGAGAGAGAGCTTGTTACGGCCCCAAAACATAAATACAAAAATATCGGTTTAAAGAAAGCCCCAACCCAGGAACCCCCCCCCACCCAACCTGCCCTCTTCTCTCCGACCAACCATCATGTGTCATGACTCCCTTTGCCTATTGCCCTTCCTGCTCTATACCATCATGTCTGCAAATCTCTGTGACAGCTTATATTTTACCCAATCTTGCCATTTCAGTTTAAATCCCCCTTCTCCTTCCTCCCCCATAAACCTAAGCTCTTCTGTATAATATCATTTATCTAAGGCTTCTTTCACACTAGGGATTGTATGTCCGTTTTATAATATCCGTATTACACCTATTAACGGACGTTTATTAACGGATTTAATAACGGATACATACGGATAAATATTTTACCATTCTTCCTTTATTGAAAACGGATAATGTTTATCCGTATATATCAGTATACATCCGTTATATCATTCCTTTCTAACGTCCGTTAATAAAAACCATTTCACCCTTTCTTGAAGTCCAGCTCCAGAAGTCTTTACTGAGCATGCTCAGTAAAATTAACGTCCGTTAACATAACGGACATTTACGGAGACATTTACCAACGTCCGTGCGCCATAGACTTCAATGTTAAAATATAACGGACGTTAATATATCCGTTACTTGCAACGGACAAAAAATGGACAAAAAATAGTGCAAGACCCGTCACATATTCCGTTATAACTAACGTCCGTACGTTATAACGGACTATTACGGATCTTTACGGAACATAAAAAAATCCCATAGACTTTAATGATATTTTATAAAGGACGTATAACGTCCGTTTTTTAATATTATCTGACGGATTTTAATACGGATTATTAAAACTGATTTATTTTGTAGTGTGAAAAGGGCCTTACAAAGCCAGTACCTTACCGTAGGGGTCTTAAGATCCTTCCACTGTCTGGGAATCAAACTTTTCGGTGCGTTTAGGAAATGGGGGAGCAAGGTTCTCATATACTGTTTGTTAGACATTTTTGTCCCATGAAACAAGCATACCCACAGCTCAGCTGTTATTTTAATTCCTGTAATTTCTTCTATTACTAATCTCACTTTATTCCAGTATGCTTTGATTTTAGGGCAAGTCCACCATAGGTGTGTCATAGTTCCCGGTTCCACACAGCCCCTCCAACAAAATTTAGAGGTTTCCTTTTGATAGTGGTGTGCTATGTCTGGGGTTATATACCAGCATTTGAAATTCATTTCTATCAAACCACAATTCGTTGATGTGATATGCGTCATCTTTAATATTTTCCCAACCTCTATCTCAATTTCGCCTGTTTCCAACTCCTCTTCCCAGTTTTTAATATACGGAGGTGGCTCCGAATTTTTTATCCCCATCAAAATTTTGTAGATTGAGGAAATCCCACCCCTTCCGTCTGGCGCTGAGCACAAACGCTCTAATGGGAGCACATTACCCCCTGGCCTAATCGGATAAGGGAGGGATTCGACGAAATGTTTCAGCTGTGCATACCGCCACATGTTTAGGTCAAATATTTCTTTTTTTATACTTCGTTCCCGATGAGTGCAAATTTTTAGTATGTCCCTTAGTTGTGCATCCTTCTTTTTTTTTTTTTTTTTTATCCAATTACCAAACAAATTTGCTTTCCCCGGTGCAAAATAGTTTGTATCATTTAGTGGGGAATTATATCTCCATTTTTCCTTTTTGTGTACCCTATCCCAAATTGTCATTGATGTCAGTGTGATCATGTGCATGTGCTCATTTTGCTGTCTAAAATGTGCTGGAATCCAGATCTCATTTCCTAATATTGACTTATTTATACTACTTTCTAATTTAACCCACCTTTTCTCTTTATTTTTTATTTTTTACCCAATCAACCACCCGTGCCATATGAATAGCCATATAATATGTGTTAATGTCCGGTACCCCCAGACCACCGTGTGCCTTATCTCTAGTTAATATTGCCATACTTCTGCACAGTTTTTTATTATGCCAAATAAACTCGCCCAATAACTTTTTGAAGTATGCTTCCGGGAAGTAAGATCGGTAACATTTGTAGTTTGTATACAATTTTGGGGACGGTTAGCATTTTAAAACTGTTTATTCTACCTAACATAGATCTCTGTCTGGATGGAATTTTTTTTTTTTAAATCCATTTTAATTTCATTCAACAGTGGAATGTAATTATGTTGGTAGATTGACTCAGCAGATGATGTTATATTGACTCCTAAATATTTTAACTCGGTATCCCTCCAAATAAATGGGAAGTCTTGTTTGTATCTAAGTTCCTCCTGTGCTTCGATGCTTATATTAAGTATTTCTGATTTAAAGGGATTAATTTTAAAATTTGATATATCACCATATGCTTTAAGAGTTTTTAATAAATTAGGGAGAGTTATCATTGGGTTCATTATGTAGAGCAAAATGTCGTCTGCGTACGCCGCAAGTTTGTGTTCCTCATCTTCTATCTTTATCCCCATGATGTCGGGATTATTTCTAATCCCTGCCATCAATGGTTCTAGAGATAGGATAAACAATAGGGGAGACGGGGCACCCCTGTCGTGTCCTGTTAAACATCTCGAATGGCCCCGATACCGTCCCATTTACTTTGACTCTTGCGGTTGGGTGATTGTAAAGAGCATTTATCCAGCCCAACATCTTAGGTCCCACCCCATAAGCCTCTAATGTGTTGTGAAGAAATCCACAGTCTACTCTGTCGAATGCTTTTTCAGCGTCTATTGACAGAAGTAGACCTGGAGACTTTATTTTCTGTATCAATAGGAGCGTTCTAATGCTATTATCCCTACTTTCCCTACCTGGGATAAAACCCACTTGATCGGTATGTACCAGATCCTTCATGATTGCCTTCATTCTGCCGGATAATATTTTAGCGAACAGCTTTACGTCCGCGTTCAGTAGGGAAATGGGTCTATAACTGGAACATAAAGAGGGATCCTTGCCTACCTTGGGAATTATCGTGATTGCGGCCTCCAATGCCTTGCGGCGAATCTCCCAATTGGTGCCAATACCGTTCATGTAGGAACACATCTTGGGGACTAGGATATCGCTAAACTTCTTATAGTATACGGTCTTTAACCTGTCAGGGCCTGGACTTTTCCCTGTGGGGGATTCTTCTGAATTTTTCTGTATTTCCGCTTCTGTAATGGTATACACAACCCCTGAAATCGCAAGAGTATTCCAAGAATATTATGGGAAGCTATACTCAATAACCCAAAGTGACCCTCCAGATAAAGTAAAAAGGCGATTAGATAATACTAAAAAAACTATTAAAAGAATTAAAAAAAAAAATACCTGCGGATAAAATTAGTTCCCTAGAAGACCCCATTTAAGAACTGTTAAGCGGCAATAAACTACATTTTTGCTTGTTGGGTTTATATACAAGTCAACTGCAGTAGCCAATTTTTTTGCTGTGTTGGCTGCATACAAAATAGTGTCTCTTATTCATGTATAGCTTTCAGTACATAAAAGCATTAAAAGCGGTTTCTTTACACTAAATGCTTTCAAAAGTCTGAACAATAGCTGAATAGTAGCTTAGAGCAGCTTTCATAGGCTTTGTGAGTCATATTCCCACAGTATTGGTCTACTGTAAGCCTAACCTGTTGAAGCTGTGGGAATGTATGAAAGCTTTGTACCAGATCCAGTTTGGGGCGTTGGCTTTCATACACCGTATAACAGTACTTCTTGCGTTGATAGTTGTACTGTAGATGTACATCTCCAAATACACAAATACATTCATGTACTTATATCTGTGCCAGTACCTAATTTTTTGCAGATTTGCACTACAGAACGTGTTCCATAGGAAACCATGTTAAAGGATCACTAAAGGAATATTTTTTTTAGCTAAATAGCTTCCTTTACCTTACTGCAGTACTGGTTTCATGTCCTTATTGTTCGTTTTTGCTTTGAAGTGGCTGTAATTCTGCTCTGATCTCCACACTTCCTGTTTGTCTTTTTCCTTATAACCATCATACTGGGAGCTTTTCACTGTAGGTCTAAGCTGTCATTACTGTGTGTCTAAAACTTAACAGAACCAGATTCATTTCAAAAACAAAACACTGCCCTGGATTTGTTTTGTTTTTGTTCTGTGTGTCTCTCTAGTTCACAGGAACATGAAAACTGTTTAAAAGTGAAACTAACCTACAGGCACATTTATATTAGGGTTGACCGATACCGAGTATTAGCGGAAGTACTCGTACTCCCGCTAATACCCCCGATGCCAAAATAGAATACTTTCACCTCCACCCCCCCACGCTGCCGCCGCTACCGCCGCCGTCGTGTGTCGCAAAGCCGCCACCGCTGCCTCGTTAATCACCGCGGCGCGGGGAACATTACAGTCAGCTTTCGTTTGAATAGCTGTTTTTCCCGCCGCGCATAGACACTCCCCCTTGGACGGATCTGTCCAATCGCGAGCAAGGGGGAGTGTCTCTATACACAGCGCGGCGGGGAAAATGGCTATTCAAACGAAAGCTGACTGTAATGTTCCCCGCGCGGTGATTAACGCGGCGGCGGTGGCATCATTTACAGTAGGTACAGGGGACATGGCTGCATATGGGGGGGGACATGGCTGCATGTGGGGGGACATGGCTGGATATGTGGGGGACATGGCTGCAATATGTTTGGGGACATGGCTGCGTATATGGGGGACATGGCTGGATATGTGGGGGGACATGGCTGCATGTGGGGGGACATGGCTGGATATGTTTGGGGACATGGCTGCGTATATGGGGGACATGGCTGCATATGTTTGGGGACATGGCTGCATATGTGGGGGACATGGCTGCATTTGGGGACACATTTAAAAAAAGTATCGGTATTCGGTATCGGCGAGTACATAAAAAAAAAGTATCGGTACTTGTACTCAGTCCTAAAAAAGTGGTATCGGGACAACCCTACATTATATGATTGATTTTTTTTTTATCTATTTGTAATCATTTTTAAAAGGAATCCGTTAACTTTTATGTCTCTATACCCTGTAAACAGTCATTTCAGCAAAAAAAAAAAAAATTCCTTTAGTGACCCTTTAAATGGGCTGTAGTGCAAATCTGCAAAATGCAAAAAGCACTAAAACTGCATAGATGTGAATCCAGCCTTTGGCCAGATCATTTTCTCATGTGACATCTGTGGTCCTTTAAATCTGGAGCCTTCACATTGTATTTGTTGCCTTTGCTGCTTATAGGCTTCATGCACACCGCTACCTGGAATAGTACGGTGTAAAATTTGGGTGTATTTCTCTGTATGGGAGCTACAGGTGCCGGGTACATCTCCCCATAGGAAGCAGTTGCTGTGTGCGGGTATGCAATGATGCAGACAGTATGTGGGCTGGTTCACACCAGATGAAATGCATTTTTTTATTCTGCTTTAAAATCGCATGGATAGTGTTTTACATGGATTCCAGTGGCTCTAGTTCACAGCACTGCAGGTAAAAGTAGAACATGTTGCATTTTTTTTCTGTATCAAATGCGGCAAACATATCAAAAACACATTGGAATGCTCATGTTCTCAAATGAGATGAAGAAAAAAACGGGGTGAAAATGCACTGAGATGCATCATCCTCGGAATGCATCAATTTTTTTTTTAATCCAAATTTTTATTCAGATTAATCGCATGCATAACTTGACTGAGGAAAAGAAGAAAATAAGCAAAGTCAGAAGCAGTTTAAGGCCCCATGCACACGAGACGCTGGTAAATGCGTGTTCAGACGCAGTTGGACAGCTTTTTCAACTGCCCCTGAACACATTGAATGTTATCCTATGTGTCCATGCACACAGTCTCGTTTATTGACGTTTTTAGGCAGTTGCGTTTATCCACGTTTTTCCAGAAGCAAAAAAATGGGTTCAGACGCAAAACGCTGCTAAATGCGGCAAAACGGGGTACCGGCGTTTTGCCGCAATTTCGTTTATAGGCGTTTTTTAAAGTTGACCTATTTTTTACATTAGAAATCTCAAAAATGATGGCAAATGATGAATAACCATTAAAAAAACATAAAAAAAATAATTGCTTGCATTGCATTGTGGACAATCCACAACTTGTGGCAGGTGACGTGGCCAGTGGACAATCCACAACTTGTGGCAGGTGACATGGCCAGGTGACGTGGCCAGGTCATGTGGCAAGTGGACAATCCACAACTTGTGGCAGGTGATGTGGCCAGGTGACATAGCCTGGTGACGTGGCAAGTGGACAATCCACAACTTGTGTCAAGTAACGTGGCCAGGTGTTGTGGCAAGTGGACAATCCACAAATTGTGGCAGGTGTCATGGTCTGGTTACGTGGCAAGTGGACAATCCACAACTTGTGGCAGTTGACGTGGCCAGTTGACGTGGCAGGTGACGTGGCCAGGTGACATGACAAGTGGACAATCCACAACTTGTGGCCAGGTGATGTGGCCAGTGGACAATCCACAACTTGTGGCAGGTGGCGTGGCAGATGACTTGGCAAGTGGACAATTCACAACTTGTGGCAAGTGGACAATCCGCAGCTTGTGGCAGGTGATGTGGCAAGTGACACGCTAAATACAAGTACACTGCTGCTCTCTCAGCTGCTACTCACTCCGGTCTAACAACATGGCTGAAATGGTTAAATACTGTTTTTTTTGAGCTTAGGAAGGGTCTTATGATATTTCTTAACTAAAACGCAGCGAAATTCGTGGCAAAACGGGCGTTTTTAAACGCCGGTCTTAGCCTGAAAAACATGTGTTTAGCAGAGTTTGCACCGGCGTCCCGTGTGCATGGGGCCTGCAAAGCTACTGGCGTTTTTTTATAGCTTTTTTTTTTTTTTTTAGCTTCTGTGTGCATGGAGCCTTATACCATTTAAATGAACCAAGCCTGAAAGGGCTACTTATTTGTATGTTTATGTATATTGCCATCCTATAGGCGGGCACAGTCACTCCTGTCTTTGGGTAAGGCTCAGTGCTGGGAAATCTGCCTAAATTGACGTAATACAACTCAGGCGGCCACGTGCATGAGGTCACAGATCTGATAGAAATGTTGTATTGTGTTTACATTGAGAGGGAAAAAAAGTCATAAATGCTGAGTGATATGTGGAAGGGATGAAAGATGTGTACGTTTTGCTGGTTTGTTCTGTGAGGGCATACTAAGTTCTGCTTCTGTAGCCAGCACAAAAGTCTCTGTGTGTGTTATATATATTCATTTACTAGTTTAATTTTACAATATAATACAGCTATAAGGTATGCTACATTTGGTTCACATGGTTTACTAAACCTCAGAGTTTAAAGGGGATGACTGTAAACCCTTAAGGTTTTTCACCTTAATGCATTATGGTGAAAAACCTTCTGTAGTGCAGAAGCCCCCCCTTTTACTTACCTGAATCCGAACGTTCCAGCGACGGGGATGAGCACAGCAGCTTCAGCCGCTGTCTCCGGTCCTCATTGGATAGATTGATAGCAGGAGCCATTGGCTCCTGCTGCTGTCAATTAAATACAGTGATACGGGACTGAGGGGGACGCGACTGAGTCCTGCTGTCTGTGTCAATAGAAGCAGCAGCAGGACTTGTGAGTGCGCCCCCACAAGTACCCTCATGGAATACGGCTCTCAGAGGGGGCACTCGAGGAGACGAGGAGCGCTGCTGAGGAACCCCAGAAAAGGAGGATCGGGGCCAGTAAGTATGTGTTTGTTATTTAAAACAAAAAAATTAAAAGAAAACAAACCTTACATCACATTAAAGGGTCACTAAAGGAAATTTTTTTTTTTTTGCTAAATAGCTTCCTTTACCTTACTGCAGTCCTGGTTTCATGTTGCCATTGCTTGTTTTTGCTCTGATGTTGCTGTAAAACTGCCCTGTTCTGGACACTTCCTGGTTGTCTGGCTCCTTATGAAAAAAGTCATGGGAGACTTTAGTTTCGTTTTCCTAGCCATGACTCTCTATGGCACTGTCCAGCACAGAGGCATAAAATAACATGCAAAGACTGAACTACTTTCAGTTTTGTTTTTGCATCTAAGAGGCACATTATATGATTGCTTTTTATCTATTTTTAATCGTTTTTAAAAGGAATCAGTTAACTATTATGTCTCTATACCCTGTAAACAGTCATTTCAGCCAAAACATTTTTTTCCTTTAGTGATCCTTTAACTATCATCACTGTTGGTAATAATCAGCGCAGTTCTGCTTTGGCACAGTCTTTTTGTATAAATGGGTTCTCTTATTGATAGGGGCACCTTGGCCCATTAACTGTAAGTTACAAGATAATATATATATATATATATATATATATATATATATATATATATATATATATATATATATATATATATATTAATTATATATATAAATTATATATATATATATATATATATATATATATATATATATATATATATATATATATATATATATATATATATATATTAATTATATATATATATATATATATTAATTATATATATATTAATTATATATATATATATATATATTAATTATATATATATATATATATTAATTATATATATATATATATATATATATATATATATTAATTATATATATTACGCATACTCCTTACAAGACTGTTACTGGAGTATTAGGAAGGCATTAATTTGTTTGTTTTAGGTTTGGCGCTATTTGTTGTAAAATGCTTTTGATTACCTTCCTAATCAGACGCTGACCGCCAGTTCACTTCCTTTTATGTCTTTTGTCCTTACTCCAGTCTCTGTTCCTGTCATTGTTTTATGAATGAATTTTAGTAATACTTCCCACTTCTGAGGGAACAGTTACTCTTGTATCTGTGGAATCGTGATGGAGACGGACATTTTTTTTTTCTATCTCTAGCTTTTCCTGTTATTTTTAAGGGGGAAGTGAAGACAGTGTGTACATTGGAAAGGCATATGTCCTTGTTTTTAGCCGAGTTTCCATTTAGTTTTTAAGGGACTGTTCTTCTAGATTGGGGTAGGCTGTTTCCACCAATCACATTGTGCCTAGCAATGCATCTCCTGCCTGTATGCCCAATGAGACAGGAAGCACACAGAAAAGCTGGAACATCCTGTTATTCATTTTGTTGCTGGATGGGATTTGCCGAACACCATCGCTTTTCTGAAAATCCACCATGAAGGTTTAGATGCTTTTTGTGTTTGATTTTTTTTTTTATGTGCTAATTCTGGTTCATATTTTTTCTGTTATGGAGCCTTCGTGTTGCAGTAGTAAATATGTGTAACAAATTCAGCCTATTAAGAGCTGTGGTGGGGTTGTGTTGCCGCCATAAGTGGTCAGACCTAGAAATAGGACAGTTGAAATCTAGTTGGCTTCTGCATGAAATGACAGTTGTTGATGGAATATTCTCTTAGCATGTTCAATAAAAATTCAGAATATATAAAAGTTTAAACTGTTGGCGTGAGTCATGGACAGGATTGTTTGTACTCTGTTTTTATAGGATGTTTTTTTTTTTTGTTTGTTTTTTGATATATAGGCTTTCATATAAATTCTGTAATGTTGTAACATTCTTTGTGTTTAACCACTTAAGCCCCGGACCTGGCCAAGACCAGGCAACTTTTTGCGATTCAGCACTGTGTCGCTTTAACTGACAATTGCGCAGTCGTGTGACGTGGCTCCCATACAAACTTGGCATCCTTATTTTCCCACAAATGGAGCTTTCTTTTGGTGGTATTTGAGCACCTCTGCGGTTTTTATTTTTTGCGCTATAAACAAAATGGAGCAACAATTTTGAAAAAAAATCAATATTTTTTAACTGTTTCTATAATAAACATCCCCAAAAATATATATAACTTTTTTTTCTCAGTTTAGGCGATGCATATTTTTGGTCAAAAAATTGCAGTAAGCGTTGGTTTGTGCAAAAGTTATAGCGTCTACAAAATAGGGGATAGTTTAATGTCGTTTTGATATATATATATTTTTTACTAGTAATGGCCAGTGATCAGCGATTGTTTTTTTTTTATTGTGACTGCGACATTATGGCGGACACATCAGACAACTAAACACCCATTTTTGGACCATTGTCATTTTTACAGCGATCAGTGCTACAAAAATGCACTATTTACTGTAAAAATGACACTGGGCATGAAGGAGTTAACCTGTAGTGGGCGCTGAAGGGGATAAGTGTGTCCTAGGGAGTGATTCTAACTGTTAGGGGGCGTGGCTAAGAGTGACACATCACTGATCGCTGTTCCCAATCACAGGGAACAGATGATCAGTGACATGTCACTAGGAAGAATGGGGAGATGTTGTGTTTACACTGACATGTCCCTGTTCCTCAGCTCGGTGACCCGATCGCGGGACACCGGCAGCCATCGAGTCCGCGGGTCCCGTGGGCACAGTTACGGAGCTTTTGCGATAAGGTAGCGAGTGCGCTGACACAAGGCGGCAAATTAAAGGGGACGTACCTGTATGCCCATTCGCCCAGCCGTGCCATTCTGTTGACGTAAAAAGTCCTGCGGCGGTCCTTAAGCAGTTAAAATATAGTGCACATTCATTCCTGAATGATTCGTCTATTCATTGTTGTTCACTCCTGGTACTGTTCTATTTTGATACATTTTTATTTAGTTTTAAGAGTAAACCTAACAAAAATAAAATAAAAGAATACCACCATTGTAAGCAATACAGTATCTGAAGAAACAATGTAGTACTACAAGGTCTCCAGTCACTTTAGCTCCTAGTACTCTTGCTCATTAAAAATATTGATGTGATAATGTTTTAAGATGAAAAAGGTTATTTTCCTGATTTTGAGACAGGCTTGGATATTCAAATTTCTAGAAATGTTTTGCTGGATAAATGACCGATGTGTTTTTCTATTTCAGACATTTGAAGCCAATGACCTGTATCAAGGACAAAACTTTACCAAGGTGCTGAATTCCCTTGTCCTCCTAAATAAAGTCACAGCAGGTATGTACGGTCTGTCAAGAAGTTGCTTTTTTATAGTTAGTGTGCCTTGTGTGAGGAAATCTTCCTTACGTTATTGTATACTCAATATTGTATACTCAGAACATTTTTCTTATGCTTTTACATATTTGTAAGATGTTTCTATCTTTTGTAATGTAGATTGCAGACATAAACTAAACGCTGAAGCCTCATACACATGGGTCGAATATTGGCAGACATCAGCTGGTTAAAAAAATGGACTACAATTTTCCTGTGTGTATGGTGCCCTGTCTGTCAGAAACCAGCTGTTTGGCCGGCTTCTGTCAGACAAGCATGCTGGAAAACCAGCAGCCAACCAGCTCTCGATCAGGGCATCTCGGCCAGTGGTGGAGATCGCTGATTGGAGTGTTCTTGGGGGGGGGGGGGGGGCCACGTCCCCCAGTCAGAACACAATAGCTAAGCAGGGGGCGATCAATGTGCTAAATTCGGATAGTTAGTACAGCCGCTCCGACCGGAGCTGACTTTTTTTATTTTTCTTCGTTCAATCCAAAAAACTCAGTGTGTACGAAGCATAAAATTCGCATCATACATTATACACGTTCAGGGCAGCTGCAGCAATAATTGAGAGCATTTTTTTTTTTATGGCCAGTGATTTCCTTTAATGTAAAAGTAATCCTGGTGGAAGCCGCTGGCTTACCTTTACAGGTGGTAAAAGGGGGTCCCACCCCTCTCCCGCCGCTGCCTCATTCACTAGGCTCTCCTGCACGATCTGGGAGCCTAATAATGATGTCATCTGGGGCATCTTGTTCCTGTGAGAGGAACTGAAGTTTTTCCGCCCACTGTGTGACGTCAGAAACTGGAAGTGACAAGGATTTTGCCATTTCTACACAAGCTGTTACTGGCTGCGGCTTGGCCCTGGCCTCTCTCTCCTCATTGGCTCACTGGTTGTGACAGCTGGAGCCAGTGAGGAGGGAGAGTCCCCTGAGAGCCAAGGCTCTCGTGAACATTTATGGATCACCATGGGGCTGGGGGAGGGCGGGCTGCAGCACAGGGAATTTTTATTTATTTTATTTACCTTCATGCATAGAACTTTGAGACTTTACAAGCACTTTAAGTCATTCTGAATGATAAACCGGATTGTTTGTTTTTTTAGAGCTCATGCATTACAAACATGTTTGGGAAGCCTGTCTGTGTGAATTTAGCATCTGCTTTGATTATGAACATTTTTTTTAATAGGTACAATGTTTGTAATGGGGTTGTCTTTGCTTTTTTTTTTTTCCTTCACATTTAATATGCCTGTGGCTTCTGAATTGTCTTCCAGCTGCTTCCTTTTCAAGCAGTATTTTTTTAACCAGCAGTAATGAACAATGAGTATGCAAGTCAGGGCAGCGGTGGAAAACGGACATCCTGTTCATCACCAGACATAATTGGCCATATCTATTTACGCACTTCTATTTAACCCTTCCTTTTCTATACCAACATGCAGTATGACAAAAATGTTCATAATTTTTGGTTTCTTATTTGCATATGTCTATAACCAAAACTTTTAGAGCCCATTCACACAGGGGACTTTGGGGGTGACTTGGCAAGGTGACCTGAAGACGACTTCAGAGGCGACTTGCAAAATGACTTCTGTATTGAAGTCAATGCGAGTCGTCCCCAAAGTCGTCCAAGAACCTTTTTCTAAGTCAGAGTGACTTGCGTCGCTCCTATTAGAACGGTTCTATTGAACAGAGCGGGACGCGACTTGTCAGGCGGCTGTCGCCCCTGTGTGAATGGGCTCTTAGTCTTTGTTTTAGGTTTTGATAGAGGAAGGAAAGCGTTAAAGTAAACACTGTATGCAATTACAGAAATATTTTATTAATCTTGTACTAATCATTTTTAATGATCCTTTTAATAGGATAGGGATATGCAATTAGCGGACCTCCAGCTGTTGCAGAACTACAAGTTCCATGAGGCATAGCAAGACTCTGACAGCCACAAGCATGACACCCAGAGGCAGAGGCATGATGGGACTTGTAGTTTTGCAACAGCTGGAGGTCAGCTAATTGCATATCCCTGTAATAGGAGGTCTCTAACAGTAATATTATCATAGATGGTAGCCCCCCAATAGGGTGTTTTGGAGATTGTTGGTAGATTTCATTTTAAAGGGGTGGTAAAAAAAAATCCCCTAAATAGCTTCCTTTTACCTTAGTGCAGTCCTCCTTCACTTACCTCATCCTTCCATTTTGCTTTTAAATGTTTTTTTTTCTTCTGAGAAATCCTCACTTCCTGTTCTTCTGTCTGTAACTCACCACCGTAATGCGACACTTTCTCCCTGGTGTGGAGAAAGCCTCTTGAGGGGGCATGCAGGAGGGTCAGGACACTCTCTACTTTGCAGATAAAGGAGCTGTGTGTTATTGGGCATCCTGACACTCATGCTTGTCCCCTCCCCCCCTCAAGAGGCTTTCTCCACACCAGGGAGAAAGCCTCGCATTACTGTGTGTAGTTACAGACAGAAGAACAGGAAGTGAGGATTTCTCAGAAGAAATAAGGACATTTGAAAGCAAAATGGAAGAATGAGGTAAGTGAAGGAGGACTGCAGGTAAACAACTCCTTTAACATATTCTAAATTTGTTGTCTGATTTTTCACTATATTTGAAGCCATTTCATGTCCTGTTGTCCCAGTGAGGGGAACGTTTCCATTAAATTCATGTTTTTTACTACACATTTTGGCATAAAGAAACTTATGCTGAGAAAAATATGCAAGCTGCATACCTTTTTATTTTTTCTTAAAATACTAATTTCCTGGCTGTCCCTCTGTTCATCTAAAGTTATGAGCAGGGTTCCCAATGACATTTGCACACTTATTTTGGGTCGGTGGCTCAGAACATTTTAATTGGACAGATTTGAGGGACAGTCAACAGGTTCCCTTTTTAAAGGAAAACTTTCATGAGGGAAAAATGTAGGCTGTCAGTTTCTGAACATGCTTGTTCCCTGGCTGTAATGCTGACCCCATGTTTCAAAATTTGATTTGCTAGGAGTATGCAGATCATGTATCCTGGCTTGCTGCCTGAGTAAGTGAAGCAGTGTTTTAAAACAAAAGGCATGGCAGCCAGTCAATAAGCATTTTAGGAGATGGTCTGCAGTGGCAGCCTAGATGTTCCTCTCATAACAAGTTTTTCATTTACCTTTTGACTTTTTTTTATTTTATTCCATTACTATACCTTACTTTTGTTTCATTCTTTTTACTTCAGGAACTTTCAGTTCCATAATGTTGAAGAGCTAACTTGTGTTTGAGTTTTTAATGTAACCGTAAACGCATTGTGTGGTTTCTAGATATTGGCTTGGGAAGTGATTCTGTGTGTGCCCGTCCGTCTTCACATCGGATAAAGTCCTTTGATTCGCTTGGGTCACAGTCTTTTGTAAGCCGCTCATCAAGACTATTGCAGGGTCAATATCGAAGCCTGGTAAGTACATGTGTATGTATGTTTGGTATAAAAAGAAATAGCAGTAGGTGCAATAGTACTTTGCTGTTCTCAGATTTATAGTTGAAAATATCCAATATTTTATTCGGGTCATACAAAACTTGCTGAAAGCACTAATTGGGCAGATTACCACCATCGAAAAAAAAGGCCACTCTGTTTTACCTAAAAACCACACAAGCAGCTAGATATATTTTGCTCCTCTGTGGAATAAAGGAACGAATTCCTTTTCAGTCTGAATCTTCCTTCCAAAAAGGGACATCAAAAAAGTTTATTGGGGTTTTTAATACCAAGTATACTATGTTGTCATTCCAGTAGGAAGTAACATGTTATTATATATTCCCTTTTATCATAAATTAGTTCATTCTACAACTTCAAATAAGCCACTTGCCCTTTTATATATTACCATTAGAGAAACCGTTTACAAAGTTCTTGCTAAATATCTAAATTCCCGCGTTGCTCTGCAATGCCATGATTCTAGACACTTCAATCTCCTTCGTAAAATTGTATATATTTGCAGTTATGCCCCATTTAATGCTTATTTTATAACTCATTAATGGATGCCATAATTTCCACAAGGCCACACTCCAGCATAAACATAATTTCTTTGTAATACTGCAATAACCTATAATCTTAACTTTTCAGCTCATTTCCAGCATTCCATGGAAACATAAATTGCTTCCTGGTTGATGTAAAATTCAATACTTTCCCAATCTTTTGTTTTTCTTTGATTGTCAGTACAGTAAAACCTTGGTTTGAGAGAGTAACTTGGTTTGAGAGTGTTTTGCAAGACACGCAAAATGTTTTAATACATTTTCCCTTGATATACAAGTGATGTCTTGATATAAGAGTAGTGTCATGTCACAACTGAGTATAAAAAAAGAAAGGAGCCTCTAAGTGTAGCAATTTGGTTACATTTAATAACTTATTGCTACACTTAGAGGTGCCTCTCTTCTGTTTTATACCCTGTAAAAAAAATACTTTGATATACAAGTGCTTTGGATAACAAGCATGTTTCTGGAACGAATTATGCTCACAAACCAAGGTCTTACGGTATTTGCACCTAACCCAAGGTTTAGATCTTTAATGGCAAATGAGAATGTTCTTACTTGGTCCTAAGGAAAAAAATGTCCACAGTTCTTGCATCTTGTCCACTATTAGACATAAGAGTAACAAGTTATTCAATTCCATACTGTTGGTTGCTTGTTTGCTGTTCCTGCTTGGTGGAGAATGCAAAACTCCACTGCATATTCCCCATTCGTTAAACTAACAGACACATACCCTCAATGTGCAAACTATAGATGTGTTATCTTCTCATCAACCAACATGATACGTCTTAACCTGAGTTTGTCAGGACTTGGCTAATGTTTTTATGCAACCCAATAAACATGGCCATGTTTCCTTTAACACTTCCCCACTCTTAATGCTACATACACACTAAGCAGTGTACATACAGTCCCTTGAAAAATTATTTTGCCAGCAAGTCTGGTTGATTTAGAAAAGGCCAAGGCTTGTCTGCCTGGCGTTTGAGTATATCTGCGCACCACAATCTTCTGGTTCAATTTAAAAGATGAGACCAGGTTACCACAGGTCCATACTGTACATTTCCCCCATTAGGTGGATATATGTAATGGCACCACCTTGTCTCCTCTACTCTACAGTAGGTCTTATAAGCACCCCTTCCCATTTAAAAAAAGATGGTTGCAATAACTTTTGGTGTAGTGTAAGGTCATCCAGAACATATGCCCTCGTATTCACAGTTTTTGACATTCTGTTCAGAACCAAGACACATCCATAAGGTGAAGTAGCTGAGAAATTTCTATATGGTTTGGTTTCTGCTTTGGTGCTGCTAGTCTAGTAAACTGATAATTGCAAATTTTTAGTTTCAACAATACACAAGTGATTGTTGCTTTAGAAGTTATATTACTTGGTTCCATCCACTTTCTATGCTTTTGTCATTTCCAGGACATGACCGATAACAGCAACCATCACATAGTGGTGAGAGCAAAGTTTAATTTTCAACAGACCAACGAAGATGAGCTGTCATTCTCTAAGGGAGACATAATTCAAGTTACACGGCTAGAAGATGGCGGCTGGTGGGAGGGAACATACAGTGGCAAAACAGGATGGTTCCCAAGCAACTATGTCAGAGAAATAAAGTCCTCTGGTAGGTGTATCCTGTATTTTTGATTGCAGGTGTGGTCACTTTTTAACGGTGGTCATGCGTTTATTAAAGTATCACATTAAGAGGTTTATGAATAAGTGAAAATTGAAATATTGTTAAATACATTTTTCTTGGCTCTGTAAATTACAATTCAAAGTCTAGCACGTGATACGTATAGGTTCAAGCCCATTCTTCCATAAAGCATTTTGGTCATACTGTTCTTTCCTATGTTCTAAAATTGTTTATCACAGAGCAGCTAGAATATAATTCTGATGCTTTCTAGTATTTTGTTAGTGCTTGTAGGTTTCCCTAAAAGTAGTCTTTGCCTGATAATTCAGTGTTTGATACAATCATGTATACCTGAGGATCGTGACCTAAGCAGATTTCTTTAAAAAATAAAACAAGTGTGCATCTCTTATCCACAGAAAATCAATGCTCAGTGGTTTTAGTGAACATAAGTAATCCAATGACGTGAATCAATATGTAACATTAATCGCAGTACATGCAAAAATATAAACATTTATAAGAAAATTCATGAAATTCAGTCCAAGGATAAGTCCAATCTTGAAGTGAAAATCCAAGTGACTGGTGCCCACATAAACAACAATAGAGATCTACTTTACTCCAAAGCTCTAGCCCCCACTGGTTCTCCACAGGTTTCGGCAACTTGGGGAAAAAAATCCCTTCACACCCGGTCTCAATACTGTTGTTACCCCCATTTAATCGGCTGGCTTTACATAGGGCATACAGATGCTGAATCTCGGTTAAGCGGCAACCAGAACTTGCAGTTCTCCTGAGCCAGCAGCAGCAGATACTACTTCGATGCAGCAGCGCTCTTACAGGGCCACTTAACTGAGATTCAGCATCTGTATGCCTCATGTAAAGCCAGCCCCTTTCCCTGGGGTAACAGTATTGAGACTGGGTGTGATGGGATTTTTTTCCCCAAGTTGTCGACACCTGTGGCGAACCAATGGAGGCTAGAGCTTTGGAGCGACATGGAGCTCTATAATCTAAGATCATATATTTCTGGCAAGAGGCGTGATTACATGTAGGGATCGCATCTCTTTGAGCACTTTTACGTTGGGCACCAGTCACTTGGATTTTCACGTTAAGGTTGAACTTATCATCTTTGGACTAATTTTTATGATTTTTTGTTAGTTTTCTTTAAATGTTTATATATTTGCATGTATTGTGATTTATTATACATATTGATTCACTTCATTGGATTACTTATGTTTACTGAAACCATTAAGCATTGATTGATTGTGGATAAGGGATGCGTACTTATTGTCTTCTTTTTGTGTATGAGTCTTGTATTCAGGCTTACATAAGTTACAGTAATCTTTTATTTATTTTTTCTTTTATTGAGTTAAGCACAGGGTTGCATTTGGTATATGTTAAGCAGATTTCTTGTTTGGGATTTGTTTTGCATATAAGCAGGGCTCGACAAAATCCGGGAGCCTGGTCGCAATTGCGACTAAAATTAGCGGCCTGGCACCCTGGGAAGCTTAGGCCTGCAGAAGGCCGCGACCTCGAATATCCGGCCCGACGTGATCATGCGGGCGCACGGATACACAGGATACCCCTTCCTGTGTCTCCGTGCACCCCCACCCGATCGCGCGGCAGGGCTAAGCTTCCTTCTGTGATCTGGCGCCATCTTGTGGTGGCCTTGGCATGACAAGTAAACCAGCAATTCTAATGGAGCTTCCCCAGTGTTTTCACTGCCATCTCCTTCCCTCTAATTGGAGCCCCCAAACATTATATATATTTTTTATTCTAACACCCTAGAGAATAAAATGGCAGTCGTTGCAATACTTTCTGTCACACCGTATTTGCACAGCGGTCTTACAAGCGCACTTTTTTGGGGGGAAAAAATACACTTTTTTAATAAAAAAATAAGACAACAGTAAAGTTAGCCCAATTTTTTTTATATTGTGAAAGATAATGTTACGCCAAGTAAATTGATACCCAACATGTCACGCTTCAAAATTGCGTCCGCTCGTGGAATGGTGACAAACTTTTACCCTTTAGGCAGTTTGAAATCTTTGAATTATTTCAAAGCTTCCTCTTATTGGCTGGTGCAGGGATCGTGACACCTGCCTCCCTCTCTGCCTCAGCCAATCGAAATCAGAAGTATGTGTTTTTTTTTTTGTTTTTTTTTTAATACAAATTGTGCACATTCATTTTAACCCCCACGTTATGAGAAAATCTACCTGTGATTAATGGATTTTACGTTGTAAGCAGACAAGAGCTAAGCAGCCCCTATTTTAACTGTTTTTGGTCATAAGGCTCAGACAGATGGGTCACAGATTATAAACCCTTGCTCAATTGTCGTTTCTCTCAAGAGGATTTCAGAAATTTCTTGGCTAAACATTTGTGCATATAGTGACAGTGCCCGGTCACTGTGTGGGAATAGGCAAAAAACACACAGGATTTGCAGTAAGGCAGAGTGCGAAGCTCCAGCGTAATGTGTCTGAGTTGAGAAGACTGGGGTTTGTTTTCTCCAGGTTTTGTAAACCCAGATTGGGGTCTGGAGCTTCATAGTGTGTCTTGCTTACTCCTTATAAGCAAGGAGCTGGAATTAACTCAGGTCCCCTTCAGTCATAAGTTTGGTTCCAGCCAGAAGGGACTTTTGTTCTGCCAGGAGACAGAGGTGCTCTTCTAGAGAGACTCCACTCCATGTTGGAGAGATTTCTTGTCCATCAGACTCAGAGTTGAGGAGGCTATGTGAGCCCGGGAGACAGAGAGTCGGGGAGTTTTGGAAAGCTGGGACATCTAAATGAGTCAAGAGAAACTGTCTCAGAGGAGTGAAAGAGCTTGGGGTATCAGGAGAACCCCCCCTATCAAAAGGCAAGGAGTAGACCCATTCAACAGGGAGCCGTAGCTAAAGGCTGAATGAACAAGGGGTGAGTTCAGTCCCCCAGGTGGTGCTGGAGAGCTGGTGGGATAATCTGTAGGACTGAGTATAAGAGCAGTGGTGCTGCAGAAGGGAGAATAAGGTGACTTGGTATTTTCATGTGCCTGTTTGGCTGTGTGAAACCGAAACTCCTGCATGGGCAATTGTGTTTGTGGGCTTTGCTTTTTGTTTCCCTACTAAAAAAGCAGGCAAACAAGCCCTTAATCCACAAGTTCGGAGTGGCGTTTTTCTTTCTCCCCAAATTGTATGTAGTGCAATCAGTTTGAGTACTGCTTTACAATATAATGGTAAACCGTATTAAAAATTAAAATAGAATTCAATGCAAAAGGTAATAACTGTATAGGGATGAGTTAATGAAGGAAAAGTTCAGTTGGAAGGAGACAGGTTAGGCTTCCCTGAAGTAACGAGGTTTCACAAGAATTGTCTTAAGGTGGGCAGAGCTGGGCAGATTTAGAGTAGAGAGTTCCAGAGGCGAGAGACTCTTTAGAACTCCTAGATATAGAGTAGGTGGTGAGCTAGCTAGAGAGCATGAATGAAGTCTTCAGAGAAGCAGAGAGAACAGTTTGGGTGATATTTTGAGGAAAGGTTGGTGATGTTGCTCAGAGCACAGCAGTGGACGACTTTGTATGTTAATATTTTGAATTTTATTTCTTGGGTAATTGGAAGTCGGTGGACAGATTGGCAGTGTGAGGTTGGGGGGACACAGCACTTGGTAAGGTGAATAAGTCTGGTAGAAGCATTCATGATGGATTAAAGGTGGGGTGGCCTGTGTAGAGGCAGGCCAATAAAGAGTGAGTTGCAAGAATTGGGATGGAAATAGCAAGGGAGTAAATGAGTAGCTTTATGGTTTCATTGGTTAGGAAATCCGTGTTTTTTGGCTGCTGCCAGAGGAGGGAGGGTTCCGGGTGTAGGGGCGATATCTGTGGTCCAGAATGGGGGTTCTTTCCCTAGAATTGAGGAGAAGCCTTAAGTGAAAATGAGATCAAGGTTTGTTTGTGCTTCTTCTTCAAAAAAGCTCACATCTTGAAACCCCAGTTTCTCTTTACCAGGGAGAGAGACCTTGTTGATGCACTATAACTACTTTGTGTCTTGTTGCTGTACTTAGTCTTGCTATGATGTATGACCTGTGACATGAAACTGTCTTCCACAACCTCACCTTAGTAGCAGAGTTTGGCTGTTCCTTACCCAGCCTACACAGCTGTTTCAGTTAACCTATGTGTGAAATTGATGATCATTCGTGCCTGCCTGGTATTATTGGTTAATTGTACACCTGACTGTAAACCTACAAAATCCCTGACTTTGTGCAAGAGTACAAAGTGTGCAATTGTAAGAATTGCTGCTGGGTTGCAGCCAAGGATTTGATTTAGATGTTTCTTCTGTTTTGGTCACTTTGCATTTTGTAAATTGATAATAAACAATTTAAAATATATATTTTTGACAGCATTCTTTCTTTACAGTATTTTTTTCACACCTGCCTAAAACTTTTGCACATGCCTCAATGTCCTGGTGTTGGCATATGGGTTCAGTATGAGCAAGAGGTGGCCAGTGCAGAAATAGGGAGATGGCAGATGCAAGAGTGATGTATACAAGCAGTGTGGGGAAGAGGGGGGTAAAGCAGAAAGAAGTTTAGGATACTAAAGAATACTAATATGAGAAGTAAGGGTGGGGGGAACATATTATGGGGTGGCGAAAATGGAGTCTGACCAGAGTTTCTCTTTTTTTTGTTCTTTCTGCTTTCATTTAACATAAGCTGATGTAAAGGGGATGGGGTTAGGGAGTAGTCATTAATTAGGCACTGATCAGAGTGGAACAGTATAAAAGCAGTCCCAAATACAGGCTACAGTCACAAAGGTAATCTGCGCTTTGATCACTAGTGACAGAAGGTAATTCTCATTCCAAAAATATAAACAAGTTTTAACAGTTGTTTGAGAACAGTTACCATGAAGCATTTGTTAGTAAGGTGTCAGGTTTTTCATTCATACACACTATGGAGATTAATATGAATATTCAAAAGCAGCTGCAGTTGCTTATGAAGGAACAGAGAAATGATGATGGTAAAATAAGAGCTTTGTTAAACTGCTTGAGATACAGTATCTCACAAAAGTGAGTACACCCCTCACATTTTTGTAAATATTTTATCATATTTTTTCGTGTTAGAACACTGAAGAAATTACACTTTGCTACAATGTAAAGTAATGAGTTTACAGCTTGTATAACAGTGTACATTTGCTGTCCCCTCAAAATAACTTAACACACAGCCATTAATGTCTAAACCACCAGCAACAAAAGTGAGTACACCCCTAAGTGAAAATGTTAAAATAGGGCCCAAAGTATTTTCCAGCACTGCCTTAACCCTCTTGTTCGAGTTCACCAGAGCTTCACAGGTTGCCACTGGAGTCCCCTTCCAATCCATGACGACATCACGGAGCTGGTGAAGACCTTGTGCCCCTCCACCTTCCATTTGATGATGCCCCACAGATGCTCAATAGGGCTTAGGTTTGGAGACATGTTTGGCCAGTCCATCACCTTTACCCTCAGGTTCTTTAGCAAGGCAGTGGTTGTCTTGGCGGTGTGTTTGGGGTAGTTTATCATGTTAAAATACTGCCCTGTGGCCCAGTCTCCAAAGGGATGGGATCATGCTCGGCTTCAGTATGTCACACTACATGTTGGCATTCATGGTTCCCTCAATGAACTGTAGCTCCCCAGTGCCGGCAGCACTCGTGCAGCTTCCTTCTGGGACAACAGCCATGCAGACCAATTTGATGCAGTGTGCGGCGTATGGTCTGAGCACTGATAGGCTGACCCCCCCACCCCTTAAACCTCTGCAGCAATGCTGGCAGCAGTCATACATCTATTTCCCAAAGACACCATCTGGATATGACGCTGCGCACATGCACTTAACTTCTTAAGGCCTGTTCTGAGTTGAACTTGTCCTGTTAAACCACTGTATGGTCTTGGTCACTGTGCTGCAGCTCAGTTTTAGGGTCTCGGCAATCTTCTTATAGCCTAGGCCATCTTTATGTAGAGAAACAATTCTTTATTTTTTTTCAGATCCTCAGAGTTTTTGATTTTGCTGCGATTTGCATTTTTAATTTTTTTTGCCCAATTTGTTGTTGGCAGATTAAAAAAACATAAATTGCTGCAAAAACGCATTGCATGCTTTTCTGCAGCTTCTCCATTGAAGTATATTGTATATAAGTATATCCGTGCCCTTTCTAAATTTGCAGCAGCTGAAAAAAGCATGGACGTGAATGTGTCCCATAGGAAACCATGTAAATGAACTGTAGTGGGTTTCTGCAAAAAGCACCAAAAAACACAGAGGTGTGACCCAGGCCTGAGATGTTTAGTAACATAATGGGGTTAAATAAAACTAAAATGAGTACAAAAAGAGCAAATAAAAAAAACATTGTCACTTGGGAGTGTTGTCACATGAAAAGATATATTAAAATATTTATAAAAATGTGAGGGGTGTACTGACTTTTGTGAGATACTGTGTATATAATCTCTCACCATTTTTTATTTTTAAGATTAGATCTTGATTCCATGTTTGCCTAAATACAAAGGTGATATACTTAAACAAATGACACACAATTGACCCAGTGTATTAATTTTCTCAATTTTTAAGATCTAAATGAACAAAATGCAGATTTGTCATATGGACATTTTATCACCACTTTATTACCCCAACAAAAGGAATCATGTGTTCCAGATGTGATGCCAATGATAGAACATCATTGGGTATTATGCAGGTTGGAACATGTCTTATTTAAACCTTTAAATATCTGGGGCTCTGGTGTTTTTCTTTACTGATGGCAGGTGTTTATTTCATGCCAAGACCAATAGAGCTCTCTAAAGCCCAGTATACACTATAAGAAAATTGGAGGAACGATCGTCTGGTTTTTCTCAAAGTTTCACAGCAGTCCGAAACCGAGGATGGTACTATTGTACGAAAATTCTCATACGACAATGGCTTTTTTTTGTTGATTGTTTCTGATAATGCCAAGTCTTTTGTATTTAGTTTTTTTTCTTGTACAAAAACGTACGCATTAAATGAAAATTTGTTAGTTCTGTTCACATTCGGGAAAAATTTGGGGATTTTATCCCTTCGGAAATTTTCGTTTGGATGATCGAATGGTCGTGCCTCGTATGGAATTTTTCTTCTGATTTATTTTTCTCAGTGTGTACTCCACTTTAGAGCCCTCTGAAAGATTGTTGAGTAGTTTATAAATTCTTTAAAGTGAGCACAGTACCGGGTAAATTGGCATTCAATGACAATGGAATATGTGGGAACTGTTGTATACCATTCACATGGTATAGGTCATAGTTCAATCGAGGTATGTCTACAAACTATGATATACGGACTGGCAGGAAAGTCTTTACAATATGGTGTTTATGGTGATTTTCCACATAGAAAAATCAGACCATAGCAGGGCCTGGTTATAGCCTAAGTATTTAAACCATGCAAACCCAGGGGAGAAACTGTTAAAAGGACAAATGTGAGGATAAAAGTAAGGGGATGTAGAGTATGGCAAGGGAAAAAATAAAACCTAGGGTTGGAGGGAGGATTTGAAGAAAGAAAATAGGACATGGGGCGGTGGGGGAGTCTGGACCCCTGACCCCACTCCTCCCAACAGCTCCCCTAAGATCTATGACCAGTCAACTTACAGGGAACCTTTGCACATCAAAAAGGGTGTCCACATTTTAGAAAGCTTTTCAAATTGATTTTGGAGAGAGGCAGTAAATTCCATAAGTTGCATGTTGGAAGCTCTGGCGTACCAGTGTTCTATAGTTGGTTGCCAAATGATTTGAAATGCGATTTTCAATTGTAAGGAAACACATCCAACATGTGACATGAATGTACAATGACTGACTATTGGTCCAGGATTGTCTAGCCCAGCAAATTCAACCCAAGAGCTGACTGTTTTTTGATGCTAAAAGAAGCCTAAATGTTATTGTGGGGTGTTCAGGTAACTCTTTTAACAATTGCAGTCAGTGTGTATGCCTCTACATTAAGAAATGGATTACACCAATTTAACCTGCATGCGAGGTGTACCAGGAAAAAGCCTTTGCTGTCCAAAGAGAACATTCGGGCAAGATTACAATTTACCATTGAACATATTGGCAAACACCAGCCCTTCTGGAACAATGTGCTGAAGATTGACCAGTTGGAGATAGAGGCAATGGCAGACATGCTTTCTGCAAACCAAAGTACATTTCAGGAGAAGGACCTCCTAACAACTGTTAAGCAATGAGGGGGGAATGTTATGTTTTGGGGTTGCTTTTCTGCATTAGGGCCTGGGCAGCACAAAGTTGTCAAGCCAGCAATACATTCTACAATCATATCATAGTGTGGTAAATGAGAATGTGAGGCCAGCTGCCCAATATGAATCTGATATTGATCCAAAGCACACTAGCAAATATATCAGGGGGTGGTTTAAAAGAAGCAATAGAGGGTTATGGACTGCCCTAGTCAAAGCCCTGATTTGATTCCCATTGAGGTTTTGTAGGGGGATTTTAAAATTGGCATTTAATGCAAGGAAAGCCACAAACCTCTTTCAAAAGGATTTTGCATGGAGGAGTGGTTGTAATTTAAAAAGCCAGATACTAATCTCATGGATTTGAAGTGTTGGTAAAATTTGCATATGACAAATTTTTGCATTTTATTTATTTAGATCACAAAAATGACTTTTTGTATATTACAAAAGTATATTGCCTTTTTATTTGTAGGCACAATTTGAATCACAGTTTAATATTTGCCTGTTTTAAATAAGTGAACAGTTTACTTGTGGTGTGCTTTATTGGTGTGTGTGTATTTTTTATTTATATATAAACAGGTCTTTAGGTCATACATGGTAGCCATTGATCGTATTACACGTGGCCCAGCTGGATGTTATAGAGCAAAGATTAGTATTGTTTTGCAGTGCATAGTGACCCGTTTTCTGTTTTTATTTATTATGCACTGGTGAGGGTTGATGTGCTTTTTGTTTGTTTTGTTTGTTTGAAAGACCGCCATCTGGCTTGACCTTGTAATTACATGAGGCAGCAGATAGTATGTGAGCTATGATTCCATCTGGCATGTTGTGTTGGCTGCATTACCCATTAAGTGACAGTGGGATGAGGAGACAGTTCTGCATTGTTAATTGCTACTTAAGATGGATATTCTTGCCTCGAATGTTATAGCTTGTTAGGCACAAATGTGTTTTGTGTATGCATTTTTTTAAGCTGATTTTTTTTTTTTTGTTAATCAACTTTTATGGTGACGCCATTGCAGAGCTTTATGTACAACCCAAATTCAAAAACAGTTGAGACGCAGTATAAATTCTACAAAAAAACAGAATGCAATGATTTGCAAATCTCAATAGAAAATGGAAAACACATCAAATGTTTAAACTGAGAATATTTACCCATTCATTTACAAAATACAAAGCTGCCTATAAATGGCTAAGCGCCACTCTTGCAGACTCTCCTTTTGCTCAGGGTGTGTGACCGAAAGTCTGTCTCGCAGCAGGAACTTAGAGCCAGTGCCGAATGAACGCCTAGTACACACTAGGGCTAGTACACACACAGAGGAAAAAGGAAAAAAACAAATTGCGTTTTCTAAGCATTTGTACGATAGTTTGTTAGTACACAGTTTTTGAGAGCTGATCACAACTGTGTATGAGGCTTTAGTTAACCACTTCAGCCCGACCATTTGGCTGCCAAATGACCGGGCCACTTTTTGCGATTCAGCACTGCATCGCTTTAACTGACAATTGCGCAGTCGTGCGACGTGGCAACCAAACAAAATTGACATCCTTTTTTCCCCACAAATAGAGCGTTCTTTTGGTGGTACTTGATCACCTCTGCGATTTTTTTTTTTTTTTTTTTTTTTTTTTTTTGTGCTATAAACAAAAATAGAGCGACAATTTTTGAAAAAAAAGGAATTTTTTGCTATAATAAATATCCCCCCCCCTTTTTTTTTAAAGCAAATTTTTTCTTGGTTTAGGCCGATAAGTATTCTACATATTTTTGGTAGAAAAATCACAAAACGCGTATATTGATTGGTTTGCGCAAAAGTTATAGCGTCTACAAAATAGGGGGTCGTTTTATGGCTTTTTTTTTAACTTGTTATGGTGGTGATCCTGTGATTTTTTTTTTTTTTTTGTGACTGCAACATTATGGCAGACACTTTTGACACTATTTTGGGGCCATTCACATTTATACAGCGATCAGTGCTATAGTGATTACTGTATAAATGTAACTGGCAGTGAAGGGGTTAACCAGTAGGGGGAAGGGGTTAAGTGTGTCCTAGGGAGTGATTCTAACTGTTATGGGGCATGGCTTACTGTGACACGTCACTGATCACTGCTTCTGATGAGAGGAAGCGGATGATCAGTGCCGTGTCACCAGGTAGAACAGGGAGATGCCATGTTTTTCAAAAGCATCCTCCCGTTCTGCCGTTCCTGTGACCCGATCCTGGGTCCCACGGTCACGGAGACAGTCTGTTAGCGGTTAAGGGAGTAGTGGGACTTTTTTTTTACCCTAATGCAGGGAAAGCATTAACAGGTAAGTAACTTTTGTTGAGAGGAAAAAAAACACTCCCCTCTGGGTGGTCAATGTACATTGCAAGGATTTTAACAAACCTTGTTGCAGAGTCCCACATTTTGTTATTCTGAAGAAATGGCTTTGTGTCCATATGCATGAATCTGTAAGGGAGTGGTTTTATAATTCTCTATTAGCTGCCGCATCTGCAGGGCTCCAATGAGGAAATTGGCAAGGTCTGTAGGATTTCCTGTTGGAATCTCTCGTGGATGTTGTCCAGCAGCTGTATAGCCGCTGATCATTTTCTTCTGCATGGTTCTTGGGCTCTTCTGCTCTTACTGGGAGCCCAGGACCGTGTCTGAGGGCTTCAAAATGGCGGGTTGGAAGAGACTGAGGAATATTTGTTCCTTGATCTCTTCTTCCAAGAATGGAACGAGAAGGCACAATGATTTTGTCACTTATGGTATCAGTGTTGTCTTTTTCTGGCAACCAGGGAAGCATTTGACTGAACAGATCTCTGCTAGGTTGCATGCTTTGGAAGGCAGGGAAGATTCTGGGGTCATGGGCGTAGCACAAGTGGTCGCTATGATGACTCTGTATTTAGCTCCAAGAGGCCCGTGGCTCCCTGCTGTCTTCTGACATGCTTCCAAAATCCTGGAGACAGAATCCAGGAACGATCCATCCTGCACCTCTCAGGGCCCCTGGCCGAGCTCTGTAATCCACTCCCAAGCTTACAGTTTGTCCTCTTCCCAGGCCTCAGTCCACACCCCTCCCCCTCTCTCATTGGCTGGAGAGAAGCCATGTGTGCCTGAGTTTCCCCTGAGGATCGTATGCAGCCTGGGACAGCAAAGTGTGGTGCTGGCAGTGTGCTGACAATGGCAAGGGGACAGTGAGCTGCTTCTCTGCCACACAGAACAGAGTCAGGCAGGAGAGGACCAAGACTCCTGTTGCAGATTCCTACATTTTTGTTGTTCTGAAGAAATCCCTGTGTGTTTGTCTTTGTCCATGTGGGAAAGTGAATCTAATGGGAGTGGCTTCAGAATTATCAATCGGCTGCAGCACCTGCAAATCTCTAATAAGGAAAGCTGCTAGGCCTGCATGCCTTTAGATATGATTTCCTATTGGGAGTATATTACCAAAAACTATTTTTTATTTAATTAAGAGGATGCCTGAAATCTGATTTGTATCTTAGTTCAGACTTATGGGAAAACGGGTGAGCCAATCACACAAGCAGGAAATTATGTTTCTGGGGGGTGTTCTGTACACCATCTTTGTACCAATCCCCTTCAGTAGCCAGATTGCATTGCGTTTTCAGAAAATTACAGAGCTGCCGGTTGAAAAGGAAAGGTAATTTTTAATAACATTTAGTTACAATATGACTTGTGTCACAATTGTATACACTATATATTATTTTCTTTGCTATTTTTTTTTCTTCACAAAAGTGGGGTTACCCTTTTTTAAGTTTTTAGGTATTTCTAACCTACTCCAATTTTTTGAGAATCTCGCACATGTACGTTGAATTCTGTGACACATGTTTACTGAGCCTGCCTTCTGAACTATGTCATATCTGTTTGAAGGCAGTCAGGTACTATGGGATATATAGTTCTTAGAAATACAAGTAAACCTAAGGTATGAGCAGTGGAAAAGCTGCAAAGCATGCAGGTTATCCAGAAAGTTAAAGCGGTGGTTCCCCCTTAAAAACAACATTTTTTTATTCCACTGCCCCCCCACATTCCATCACGATTAAGGCTCTTAATATTTTTTTCCTGCTGTACATACCTTAGTACAGCATATTCACCCGTGCATCCGGGTTGCGAGTCCCGCGGGAGTGGGCGTTCCTCACAGGCTTTTGAATAGAGAGAGCAGACTGTGCAAAGGACAAAACAATACCAAAGCTGCTGAACACTGAGGGTCAATAAGTCCTTGGTCAGAGTATGTAAAAAAAGCAGTGCAGCGCTACTAACAAAATGATGAAAGTCCAAAAAAAAAAAAAAAAAAAAAATTAATCAAAATGAAGAGAGGATAAGGGTGACTTCTGGAACCTCAATAGGTGATCGGATGAAGACTCCTTATAAAACAGTCAAGTATCCTTAGATAAAAGTACAAGCCGCTCACCTTAGCAGATGGACCTGTGGGTGAGCAGCAGGTCGAATGCGCTGTCCCTCTTAATAAGGGGGTATTATAAGATGATAACGGTGCCTCCTCGGTCGATCCTTTTCTCCAAACCGACTTTCAGTGGCGGATGGTCATCTGGTATACTCTCATGCAGTTGAATGGCATGAAAAAGTATAAAGTAGACACATAGTGCTCTCCGTATAGTAACCAAAATACAATAAGTTTATTTAAAATAAAAGTACTCACAAAAGAGGCACTATATCCTAGTGCGTAGAATATGAGCATATATCGATAAAATACCAAGTAGGTGGCTGTCCTGACATCAAAATTGGAAGCCCCCCGCACGCGTATCGTCCCAAGGTACAGGACTTCTTCAGCGGATAAGGGGCTATGGTGTCAGGATTCAATATATACCACCAGGACCTAATTTGGCCAATTGGACAAAACCCCGCCCCTCAAGGTAAGGAAACACCCATGGACATGCATTTAAAAGACAACAACAGACAAAATAAAGAACAACAGATAAGCAGAAAAACTTATGCTACCGGGATGTGCAGGCAAACAAATTAGCCACCATAACCCATCATATGGCTGTAAACAGACAACACGGATCTAATGTACATAAGCAATACTTAAATGAAATAAAATAAATAACCAGTACCTACTAGAATCACAAGATCACGCTGTGCAGCTAAGATAGGCATACATACACAGATGACCAGTACCTACTTGCATAGCGATGACATATTGTGTGGCTCAGATAACACGGATCTAATATACATAAGCAGTACTTAAATGAAATAAAATAAAATAGATAACCAGTACCTACTTGCATCACAAGATCACGCCGTGCAGCTAAGATAGGCATACATACACAGATGACCAGTACCTACTTGCATAGCGATGGCATATTGTGTGGCTCAGGTAGACAGACAAACCAAAGGATGTGTCCATAAACAAACAGTGTCCACCATAGGTCACATGACCGCAACCAGTCAATTGCATGAGAGTATACCAGATGACCATCCGCCACTGAAAGTCGGTTTGGAGAAAAGGATCGACCGAGGAGGCACCGTTATCATCTTATAATACCCCCTTATTAAGAGGGACAGCGCATTCGACCTGCTGCTCACCCACAGGTCCATCTGCTAAGGTGAGCGGCTTGTACTTTTATCTAAGGATACTTGACTGTTTTATAAGGAGTCTTCATCCGATCACCTATTGAGGTTCCAGAAGTCACCCTTATCCTCTCTTCATTTTGATTAATTTTTTTTTTTTTTTTTTTTTTTTTTTTTTTTTGGACTTTCATCATTTTGTTAGTTCCTCACAGGCTGTTGATTGACGTTTTCCCCAAAAACGAGCTCTCCCCCCGTCGCGTAAGCTGCGTCACGGTTGGCGAAAGGAGCCGAACGGCGATGCGCATGCGCAGTATAGCGCCGACTCGCCGTTCAGCTCCCTTCGCCAACCGTGACGCGGCTTACGCGACGGGGGGAGAGCTCGTTTTTGGGGAAAACGTCAATCAACAGCCTGTGAGGAACGCCCACTCCCGCGGGACTCGCAACCCGGATGCACGGGTGAATATGCTGTACTAAGGTATGTACAGCAGGAAAAAAATATTAAGAGCCTTAATCGTGATGGAATGTGGGGGGGCAGTGGAATAAAAAAATGTTGTTTTTAAGGGGGAACCACCGCTTTAAGGAAAGGGATGACTAGTAGACAGGCAGCAACTGCAACACGTAAGGAGATATTTCAACTAAGCAGAACTATGATTTGCATTGGTATTACAAAAAATGATATCAAACTAAATACTGCCGTCTTTCCCATTCTATTGTATTTATTCTATTCTCTGTTCCACAGAGAAACCAGTGTCACCCAAGTCTACAACACTGAAAAGCCCACCAAAAGGGTTTGAAACGTCTGCAATCAACAAAAGCTACTACAATGTGGTAAGTACTAGTACGTGTTTAACCACTTAAGGACCAGAAGGATTTTCCCCCTTAATGGCCAGACCATTTTTTGTGATACGGCCCTGCTTCCCTTTAACTGACAATTGTGTGGTCGTGCGACGCTGTACCCAAACAAAATGTATGTCCCCCCCCCCCCCACAAATAGATTATTCTTTTGGTGGTATTTGATCACCTTTGCATTTTTTTTTTTGTTAACGCTATAAACAAAAATTGCTTTGGAAAAAAAAATAAAAAAATATCGCCTTTTTTTTTTACTTTTTGCTATAACAGGTATCCCCCCAAATGCTGTTATGTATTCTTCTGCATATTTTGGGTAAAAAAAAACAAAAACATAGAAAGCGTATATTGATTGGTTTGCGCAAAAGTTAGTGTCAATAAAATAGGGGATAGGTTTTATGGCATTTTTATTATTATTATTTTTTTATTTTACTAGTAATGGCGGTGATCAGCGGTTTTTAGCAGGATTGCGACATTGTGGCGGACAGATCGGCCACTTTTTTTGGGACCAGTGACATATAGACCGCGATCAGAGCTAAAAATAGTTTACGCGTAGAGGTAGAGCCTAGCGGTGAAATGCGTAAGACCTGTTGGATTTTAAATATGTTATATGCTGTTTTTTATTGAAATAAATGTAAGTGTAATAGATGAAGCTGGTTGTGTGAGGCTTATTCCATTTAACACCTGGTACTACGCTATTGAAGGCATTTTTTATTTTTGCATGTCAGTCTGGAGTTTGCTGGTGATCATCACGGAGGCAACCTTTAAAGGAGAAATATATGAGGTTTAAAGCGTGTTTGATCCCTGCAGGACCTTGGTGGGAACCATTAAAGAACAGTGTGGAGCCTTTTTCCTGACGGGAATTATTATTAGTTGTGAGCGAGTTTGAACCTTTCAGGGTCTAAGAAGGAGCACATGCGTTTATTGTACATCAATATTGGATTTACATTTTTATTTTATTTTTTTACTTGAGAAGAATTTTTTTTTTCTCAGTGTCATTTGAAACATGTTCTATAATATTTTTTGTTTCAATCAACTTTTTATACATTTACTATTGGATTGTATATTCAGCACATGCGTTTATTGCACATTGTTGGATTTACGTATTTGTCAAATTGCAGCAGCGCTATCACATTTTTTAGATATTCATTCATTGTTGTTCTGTGATAACACCCCGGTGATGGTAGCAGCTAGATTTATTGCACATGGTATAGGTCACACTTTTTCTGGAGGTATAACTAGGTAACTGTTATAACCTGTGTTTAGTAACAACGCCGTTTCTATTTATCTGCCAACCACCTCCTGGTTGTGTTTAAAAGATAATACACAAGGAGCCCATTTGCTGCTATTCTCAGCCTTGAACCAAAAAGTCGTCATGTTTTAATGAGCAAGCAATGAAAATCTGGATTATATAGCAATGGGAAAATACTTATTACCTTTTCACATTAAACATAAATGCCTGTTGGGCATCCTTCACGCCATGTGCAGAGACATGAGATTTTTTGCACACATTCAGCAAGGGCACAAAGAAAACGATTGTTCTTTATGTGCCCTGTTCACACCACAACACTAGTATCACGTGCAGATTTTTTCTCTGCGACGTGTATAAAACTTACTGAAACGCACATGTAACCTAATGTATACTTAAAGTAGAAGTCCGACCTAAAATTAAAATCCCTGCATCTACAGACCTCCACGATCTAACACTAACCTATCTGTAAAGAAGAAATTAGTATGCATACCTTTTCTGAAGCCAATTCGACCCGATCCCCTGCTGAACTGCCAGTGGCGGCATCTCTGTGTTACGCATTTGCAGAAGGGGCAGCCGACAACAGATGCCCCATAGTATGGGTGACATCACACCCCATTTATTTCACAGCCATTGTTGGCGAACTCTTCTGCAAAGCGTTCGCCGCAGAAAACCAGACCGGATCCGCTTCAAAAAGGTATGTGTACTGATTTCTCCTTTACAGGGCTAGATAGGTTATCGGACAGAGTCCGTGGGCCTGGCAAATGGAAGGGTGTACAGATACAGAGCAAGTAACCTAAAAACGGTGATTGAGTAGGTACAGTCCTAACTGAACTGTATTGCAATAAACACAGTGAAAATACTACAGTGAAAAAAACATATATAAAAATCATATATATATATAAAAAAGCAACAGTCCTGGATTGGTTCAAACAAGGGAAAAACCACAGTTCCAAATAAAGCTGATGCAGAGGTGGATGAGTGAATGGTTGAAAGTGAAAAGTTCCAAACTCAGATGGGTGAAGGTGTGCAGCCCAATCGAATCCACAAACCGTTCAACCCACACTGTTAGTGACCCTAGCAGCTTACCTCCCGGCTGTCACTCAGAGCCAAATAAATTACCAGTGTTCCAGCCTCCTATTGGGTGGATGTCTTCCTGTCAGGTCTCAGTGATTGGCCATACATGTGGAAAGAATAATAGAGATACTGTAGCCTTGTCCTCCTGCCACATATGAAGGGGGGTTTTGCAGAATGAGTAAGTAAGTGTACACTTACACAACTTACACAGTGTGTAGGGAAGGAGTGCCTATCTCCACGAGCGCCGAGCTCGTCTCCTTAGCTTCTCACTGCCACAACTCTATCCCCTCAACATCCGTAGAGCCGACCACTCATATCAAAGTGGAAGAGGCAGGGGAGGGAGAAGAAGAGGGGGGGCACATCGCATAAAACTGTACAGCAAAAATTTAATAAAGCGTAAAAACAATCGATAAAAACTCACATAGGGCAGTCTAAAGGCGGTCACATATCCACGAGCACCGCGCTCGTCTACCGTCCGTCAGGTGCTGCTCCCGTTTAGTGCTCTGATTCCCGACGCGTGTTCGTCACATCATGTGACTTCATCAGGGGATGTTTTTATCGATTGTTTTTACGCTTTATTACATTTTTGCTGTACGGTTTTATGCGATGTGCCCCCCCCTCTTCTTCTCCCTCCCCTGCCTCTGACAGCCGGGAGGTAAGCTGCTAGGGTCACTAACGGTGTGGGTTGCACGGTTTGTGGATTCGATTGGGCTGCACACCTTCACCCATCTGAGTTTGGAACTTTTCACTTTCAACCATTCACTCATCCACCTCTGCATCAGCTTTATTTGGAACTGTGTTTTTTCCCTTGTTTGAACCAATCCAGGACTGTTGCTTTTTTATATATATGATTTTTATATATGTTTTTTTCACTGTAGTATTTTCACTGTGTTTATTGCAATACAGTTCAGTTAGGACTGTACCTACTCAATCACCGTTTTTAGGTCACTTGCTCTGTATCTGTACACCCTTCCATTTCCCAGGCCCACGGACTCTGTCCACTCACCCCTCCCCCCACCCTTCCTCCTCCCTCCATCCATTTATTAGTAATTTTCACAGCGCAGACACTCACATTTTTTGCATTATCACTTGTGTCTCAATAGGGCAGACCCTCTTTTGTTTGCTGCAGTGCCCACATCCACCTTCACCTACCTCCCCCTCCCCTTTTCCATCCATCCTACACAGCGCAGGAGTTTCACTTAACTCTACATATCTAGATAGGTTATCGTTGGATTGTGGATGTCTGTAGATGCAGGGATTTTAGTGTTAGGCTGGACTTCTACTTTAAGGGCTAATTCCAACTGTCATGTATTTTGTTATGCTTCAGAAGTCAAAGAAAAAAATAAATTCATTGGTTTGGGATCAGTTCTGTATGCTGCAATGGTTAAATGGGATCCTTCAGAAATGCATGTTGTATTTTGCAGTGTATGTGTTCTAATGGTAATGAGACCACTGGGCTAAGAACTCAGCTGTTGATTCAAAAGTCAGGTGAATCTATTGTTGAGACATTGTTTTGTTTCCTCCACTATGGCATTCTAAAGCCGAGTACACACTACTACACACTTAACTGAGAGCTAAGGTTGGAGCCGCTTTACTAACAATCCGTAGTTGGCAACAAACACTTTGGTCAGTGCTCCCAGCCATTGGCTAAGGGCGCTGATTGGGAGCTGGTGAGTACACTTTTTTCGTTCATGACCCTGTTGGACCGGCTGCCGAATGTCGTCCAGTTTTTATTGAACCAGCCGATGCCCCCCCCCCCCCCCCCCTACATCCGGCCCATGTGTACTAGGCTTAAACTGATTGTAAAGGTTCGCATTTTATTTTTTTTAAATAACAAACATGTCATACTTGCCATCACTGTGCAGCTCGTTTTGCACAGTGTGACCCTGAACAGCGCTTTCTGGGGAACCCCGGCAGCTCTCTTGGCTCCTCCCCGCTTCAGATGACACCCTCTGGGAAGCGCTCTCCCAAGGGGGCTACCTTGCGGGCGAGCTCCTGAGTCCTGCAATTTGGCATCCATAGCCGCCAAGTGCAAGGCTCGCCCCCCCGAGGCCTGCATCATTGGATTTGATTGACAGAAGTGCGAGCCAATGGCTGGGCTGCTATCAATCTAGCCAGTGAAGAGCCAAGAACCCTGAGCAAAGGAAGAGCGCGTTCGTGACGCGGGACTGTCCAGGGCTCAGGTAAAGTTAAGGGTGTTATTTTGCGGAAAAATAAAATGTTTCAGGCTGGCTTCACACCTGTGTGTTACAGTGCCTTGCAAAAGTATTCACCCCCCCCTCCCCCTCTTGGCATATTTCGTGTTTTGTTGCCTCACAACCTGGAATTAACATGGATTGTTTGAGGATTTGTATAATTTAATTTACAGAACATGCCCACAACTTTGAAGATGTTTTTTTTTTATTGTGAAGCAAACAACAAAAAGGACAAAATAACAGAAAAAGTCAATGTGCATAACTATTCACCCCCCTAAAGTCAATACTTTGTAGAGCCACCTTTTGCAGCTATCACAGCTCCAAGTCACTTTGGATAACTCTCTATGAGCTTGCCACATCTTTCCACTGGGATTTTTGCTCATTCATCCTTGTTAAACTGCTCCAGCTCCTTCAAGTTGGATGGTTTGCGCTTGTGAACAGCAATCTTTAAGTCTTTGACCACAGATTTTCTATTGGATTGAGGTCTGGGTTTTGACTAGGCCATTCCAACACAATTACACGTTTCCCCTTAAACCACTCAAGTGTTGCTTTAGCAGTGTGTTTGGGGTCATTGTCTTGCTGGCAGGTGAACCTGCGTCCTAGCCTCAAATTAGACACAGAGTGGTGCGGGTTTTGCTCAAGAATATCCCTGTATTTAGCACCATCCATCTTTCCCTCAACTCTGACCAGTTATCTAGTCCCAACTGCTGATGGTGCTTTGGGTGATGTGATGTAATGTGTTGGGTTTGCGCCAGACATAGTGTTTTCTTTGATGGCCAAAAGTAACATTTTAGTCAGACCAGAGCACCTTCCTCCATACATTTCGGGAGTCTCCCACATGCCTTTTCGCAAACTCAAAACATGCCATTTTGTTTTTTGCTGAAAGTAATGGCTTTCTTCTGGCCACTCTGCCATAAAGCCCAACTCTATAGAGTGTACAGCTTATTGAAATTCTATGTACAGATACTCCAGTCTCTGCTGTGGAACTCTGCAGCTCCTCCAGGGTTACCTTGGGTCTCTGTGCTGCCTCTCTGATTAATGCCCTCCTTGCCGGTCCGTGAGTTTTGGTGTGTTTGCTGTTGTACCATCTTCTTTCCATTTGGTTATGATAGATTTGATGGTGTTCCTAGGGATCATCAAAGATTTGGATATATATTTTTTTTTTTATAACCTAACCCTGACTTGTAATTCTCAACAACATTGTCCCTTTCTTGTTTGGAGAGTTCCTTGGTCTTCATGGCAGTGTTTGGTTAGTGATGACAGATCATGTGACACTTAGATTGCAAATTTTTATGGGCTTCGTAACAATATGCACATGCCAATTATCGTATTTTTATTTCTAAAAAATAGTTTTATGTATATATTTTTCTATTTTTACTTCACCAACTGAGACTATTGTGTTCTGATCCATCACATATAATTCAGATAAAAAAAACATTGAACTGATGGCTGTAATGTAACAAAATGGGTAAAAAGCCAAAGGGGGGTGAATACTTTTACAAGGCACTGTATATCCTATTTTTTTATTTTTTTTATTATCGCGGCAGATATGTGATTGTGTCCTGCTCTTACCACCCGTCTTTACCATCAGTAGGACCTAAAAGTGTTTTTAAACCCCAAACCAAAAGTGTAATATATTGCAACTTGCCAATCATAAGATGTGGTGGCTGCATTTTTTTTTTGGTCTCTTTCCCTCGGTTTCATCTGGTGTTCTGGCCAGTAATATACTCCCTCTATTGGAAAGCTTCCACTCTGAATGAAGACACACTGGGTGTACAGTAGACAGAAGCATAGTCAGTCTGGAGGGTGCCTCATGAGTGCGCTCGCGGGGCCCGGGAATTCGATGTTCCCCGGTGGCCTGCGATTGCGATCGGCAAAGACAGAACAGGGGGATGCCTTTGTAAACAAAACTGATCATTGTTGGCAACCCAGCCAGTGTGGTTTGCCTCATCCCTGTAAACGAATACATCTGGAGAGCTTGTTCGTTTGCTCTTTGGAAAAACAATCTTGCTGGCTGGATCTCACCAGTTGGAAAATAGAAAGCCTTGGGACCCGTTCATACTTGGGCAGTAAGGAATCGCGGGCTGAATCAGCACGATTCTGCCTGTGATTGCAAATCACAGAAAAATGCGTGACACACAAGATTGTCGTGTCTGTAAAATTGCACCTGGCTCAGGGCCAAAATTTGCTCTCAGCCTTTTTAACGCAACAAACTCACATAGGACAGCCCATTCACCTAAATGGGTTTCCCTATTTGTGACATTACAAGTGAGTAGCACTTTTCAAATCACTATTGAGAATACACGTTCCTGCTAAGTGACATGTGCATGGGCCTTAAAAAAACAAACCCCCCCAAAAAAAACGAATGCAGCCATCACACCTATGACTTATTTTAATAGTGGTTTAAACAAGTAGGCGTGTGTATAGAATACAGTATCTCTCTGCCTTGCTAAAGAATCTTCACTTAGGGGTGTACTCACTTTTGTTGCCAGCTGTTTAGACATTAATAATGACTGTGTGTTGAGTTATTTTGAGGGGACAGAAAAATGACACTGTTATACAAGCTGTACACTCACTACATTACATAAAGTAGTGTAATTTCTTCAGTGTTGTCACATGAAAAGGTATAATAAAATATTTACAAAAAAATGTGAGGGGTGTACTCACTTTTGTGAGATGCTGTGTATGTGTATCTGTGTATGTGTGATCTATCTATCTATCTATCTATCTATCTATCTATCTATCTATCTATCTATCTATCTATCTATCTATCTATCTATCTATCTATCTATCTATCTATCTATCTATCTCGTCTCTGTCTCTCCTATTTTCAGACCAGCATGGCTGCAAGGGAGAGAAGAGCGAGCGGACAATGCATGGGCCATTGAAGCCTATCGGTGACATCACTGATCTGCGCTTTACTAGCTGTTGCTGGAAAGCTCTCTCCTCTCCCTTACAGCATGGCTGGCTGACACGGGAGTTCACGTAACCAGGCCGACCAGCCTTAGGTGCACATGAGAGTCAAAATTGCTGCATGTTTTTATTTTTATTTTATTTTTTACCGATTTAAAATTAGATGCATTATTATCTGTGGAACCATGCACACAGTTGAGTACAGATCAGGAATACAGTGATTGATAAATACAGAGCATTTTTTTTATTTACATTTAAGTGCAGTAATTTACTCGCATTCACATGTTGACTCATCTATACGCTTATACACCTTTACTTGCTCAAGGTCTTTCTTTTTTTTTTACTCACAATCTTTCTGTCAACAAGTCCCTGAGTAAACATCTGTAAATTGTGTCCCTGTGCAGCTGGCCTGAGTGTGAATTAAAGTATAAGGGCCCTTTTACATATACGGATCCCGTGGGGATCCGCACATGTCTTATCCGCTTGCTCCCCGCTGAGCCGGCAGATGACAGGGCGGTCCCCGCACACTGTGCAGGGACCGCCCTGTCAGATCTCCGCTCTCCCCTATGGGGGGATCGGATGAACATGGACCGTATGTCCGTGTTCACCCGATCCGCTCTGCAGAAGGATGGAAAAATAGGATTTTCCTCCATCTGCAGAATCGGAGCATAGAGGACACTGATGACATCGGGTGTCTGCGGATATTCATCCGCTAACACCCGCTTTCCCATAGGGATACATGTATGTTGGTATTTTATCCGAAAATGGATTGATGAAATACGGACATACGGTCCACTGGTGTGAAGTGCGAGTGGGGACTTTTCTTCTTTTTTTTGTGTGTTGCTTGTGTGATGCATAGGCAGGCTTTTTGCTCATCTCAATGGCATCAGTTTGACATCCATTTGACGTACTCCTGAGATCATTCAGAATTATAGGACGGTGTGTTTGATCTGCAGCTATCCCTCTGTCCTGCATTAACTGTTTTAAAGTGAACCAAAGCCAATTGACACAGCCCACAACTCTGTTTTGTGATGAAGCAAGATTGTAGGGATCCAGTGGATTTAGTTTAAGCAGGAAGCATGTTATGAACACCATTGTGTATTTTAAATATTGTATACCTATGTGGTCATATAGGTTTGTTTAGTATATTGTATTACTGGTGCCACAAAGAACACAGCTCTTTTTTTATTTTTGTATTAAATTGTGTGGAAATTTGTGCATAGTATTGACTGCAGTCCATAATGGATCTCAGTCTATTGTCTCAAACAAGCTTTGAGCTCGGTACTAAAGAACAAAGAATGGTAAATGCACAAGTTTACTTCAGGTTATGAAGACTACAGAAATCAGTCCAGCAAATTAGATTAGCTTGAAGGACAATAATGCCCTCTTGTGGTAGAAGTACTAGAAGTTTTTTAATGTGCTGTTTTTTTGTGTTTTGTGGTATCACTTTCATAATAACTAACTGCTTATCAATGTTTTATTAAATGTTAATCATTAGTCATCACTGATCATACCACACTAAACTGTCAAAACTATTTGTCACAGTCAGTTTCCACAGTCAGTGATGGTTTTGGGATCCATGTCTCCTGCTGGTGTTGGTCCACTGTGTTTTATCAAGTCCAAAGTCAGTGCAGCCCTCTACCAGGATATTCTAGAGCACTTCATGCTTCCCTCTGCTGACCAACTTTATGAGATGCTGATTTCTTTTTCCAGCAGTACTTGGCACCTGCCCACACTGCCAAAAGTACCAATACCTGGTTTAATGATCATGGTATCACTGTGCTTGATTGACGATCAAACTCGTCTGACCTGAACCCCATAGAGAATTTGTGCAGTATTGGCAAGAGAAAGATGAGAGGCACCAGACCAACAATGCAGATGAGCTGAAGGCCACTATCAAAACAACCTGGGCTTCCATAACGCTTCAGCAGTGCCACAGGCTGATGGCCTCCATGCCACGTCATTTTGATGCAATTCACGCAAAAGGAGCCCCGATCAAGTGCATATTATACTATACATGGGCATACTTTTCAGTAAGAGCCGGTTCACACAGGGGCGACCTGGGATCTGACTTCAGGTCGCCCCCAGTGGCCTCAAGTCGTGCTGCATGAAGAAATGAATGTAAGTGAATGGGAGCCGTCTTAATGTACACTACTGCAGTCACTCCGACTTGAAAAAAGGTTCCTGTACTACTTCAATCTGACTTGTAGGCGACTTGTACCCATTGATTTCAATGGAAGTTGCCTCCAGGTCGGATCCCCGTTCACAGTAAGGCAACTTTACAGGAAGTCGCCGCAGTGTGAACCTGTTCTAAGGTAAACCCCTCCCTCCAACAGGGGAACTCCACGTCAAATTTTAAATATATGGGTTCCCCCTCCATGAGCATACCAGGCCCTTGGGTCTGGTATGGATTTCAAGGGGAACCCCCTATGCCGAAAAAACGGCATGGGCCCCCCCCCAAATTCATACCAGAACCTTATCGGAGCATGCAGACCGGCCGGTCAGGAAAGGGGGTGGGGACGAGCGAGCGCCCCCTCCTCCTGAACTGTACTAGGCGGCATGCCCTCAACATGAGGGATGGCTGCTTTGGGGCAGGGGGGCACCCTGCGCGCCCCCCCACCCCAAAGCACCTTGTCCCCATGTTGATGGGGACAAGGGCCTCTTCCCGACAACCCTGGCCGTTGGTTGTCGGGTCTGCGGGCGGGGGGCTTATCAATCTGGGAGCTCCCTTTAATAAGGGGGCCCCCAGATAACGGCCCCCCCCACCCTATGTGAATGAGCATGGGGTACAGTCCCAGCATGCTTCGGGTGGTGACGACATAAGGAGGCGGGGTTATAATGTCGTCACCACCCGGAGCATGCTGGGACTGTGACGTCATAAGAGGCCAATATAAATCGTTGCCCACCGCATATCCGGCATTACAGCGGGAGGGAGCGACGAGTCAACATCGAAGAAGAGAAGAGGGAAGAAGGCAACGGAGAAGACCGGGCCCCCACTGGTAAAAGAGCTGGAAGAAGACAGCAGTGGTGCCCAGCAGAAGGGAGAAGTAGGAAGACCCCCGAAGTCGGAAGAAGACACTGGGAGCTGCCTAATAAACTGCTTTAAAAAACCTGTGTAGTGTTTTTTTATTGACATTTTTCTTCCAGGTGAATGGGTAGGGCTACGATGTACCCCATACTCACTCACAGGGTGGGGGCCGTTATCTGGGGGCCCCCTTATTAAAGGGGGCTCCCAGATTCCGATTAGCCCCCCGTAGACCCCGACAACCAACGGCCAGGGTTGTCGGGAAGAGGCCCCTGTCCCCATCAACATGGGGACAAGGTGCTTTGGGGTAGGGGGCGTATGTTTATTGGTTGATGTAATATTCTAATTTTCTGAGATGCTAAAGTTTGTGTTTTCACCAGCTGCAAGCCTTAATCATCAAAATGAAAAGACAAATGCTTGAAATAAATCACCCTGTGTGTAACGCATCTATAATATGAGTTTCACTTTTTGAATAGAATTACTGAAATTAACTTTTTGATATTCTAGTTTTATGAGATGTACCTGTTGCCTCCTTTATTCAGTAATTATTTTTTGGCTAGAAATCATTTTTTCCAAGTTACTCTGGCTGGTATCTAGGCAAACATATATTTTTTTTTTTCAATGACAGACAAGAAATACTTCCTAATTCAGAAGATTTATGTGGTTGGTAACATAAAAATGTTCCTTAATGATTGATCTAAAGAACTTAATTCAATGGTATAAATAAATAAGGGCTAATGCCGCGTACACATGGTTGCACATTCCGACATCAAAACCGTGGATTTTTTTCCGACGGATTGTTTGCTCAAACTTGTCTTGCATACACACGGTCACACAAATGTTGACGAACGTCAAGAACGCGGTCACGTACAACACTGCGTCGAGCCGAGAAAAATGAAGTTCCAATGATTCCGAGCACGTGTAGTATTTTTGTGCGTCGGAATTGGCTACAGACAATCGGAATTTCCGACAAGAACTTTTGTTGTCTGAAAAATTGAGAACCAGCTCTCACATTTGTTGACGGAAATTCCCCTCCCCTTTTTTAAAGCAGCCCAATCATTGGCTGGTGTAATATGGCACCCCGGCCGGGTCCCGCCCACCCCCACATTGAGCTCAATTCTGGCAGCTCTCTCTTAATTTCACACAGTTGGTTACACTCAGCTTAGTGTGAAACATGCCAGTGCCAATCGGTGCCATCTGTCAGTGCCACCAGCCAGTACCACCCACCAGTACCAACCAGTGTCACCCGCCAGTGTCACCCACAACTGCCAGCCAGTGCCACCGCCAATCAGTGCCACCTGCTAGTGCCAAGCAGTTCCAATTTTCAGTGCCACTGCCAATCGGTTCCACCTACTAGTGCCATCTGTCAGTGTCACCAGCCAGTGTCACCCGCCACTGCCAGCCAGTGCCACCTGCCAGTGCCACCGTTAATCGATGCCACCTGCCAGTGCCAACCAGTTCCAATTGTCAATGCCAATCGTGCCATCTGTCCCAAACTAGTACCAATAGTGCCATCTGTCAGTTCCAAACCAGTGCCACCTGTCGGTTCCAAACTAGTGCCACCAACCGGTGCCATCTCTACTGAGGACATTAAGTGTGTGCTAGAGTGACAGGAGCAAGCAGGAAGGAGTGGAGTGGGTGAGGTTGTTTGTTTTTTTTTGTTTTTTTTAATCGGCCTAAAAAATCAGCCACAAAAATCGGCATCGTATATCGGCCATCCCAATTTCGAAATACTGCATTGGCCAGAGAAAAACCCATATCAGTCGACCTCTAGTTACAATGTCACACTGGCAAATCAGATAAAATATTTCTGAGACTGGATGAGGCTAGCAAGTAAATCCAGCTGTTTCACTTGCATTTTAAACAGAGCTACTAGTGCATTGTATTAAATGGATATACTTTGGCAATAGATTGTCTTAGGTTGTTGTGTATTGTTCTATGTACAACCCTAATTCCAAAAAAGTGGGGACACTGTGTAAAATTCACATAAAACAAAATTCAATGATTTACAAATCTCAAATCCATATCAAATGTTTAATCTGAGAAAAGGTACCATTCTAGGAAGAAATAAAGTAATTTGGAAATTGATGGCAGCAACACATTTAAAAAAAATTGGGAGAGGGCAACAAAAAACTGGCAAAGTGGTACTAACAAGGAAAAGCTGGAAAAACATTTTGTTACTAATTAGGTTAATTGGTCTGTTAAAAGAGAAGTACAGCCTGAGCTTATTAGGCTGGACTTCTCCTCTGGGCCACAGGAGTGCAATTCATTTTGCAGTCCTGTGACCCGTTTACCGGCGAGACCACTAAGCAACTTATTCACTCCCTTGTTATCTCTCGCATTGACTATTGTAACTCCCTCCTCATTGGCCTACCTCTCCGCAAGCTATCCCCTCCTCTATCATAATTGTTACTGCCAGACTCCACCTTACCAACCGTTCAGTGTCCACCACTCTTCTCTGCCAATCCCTCCACTGGCTTCCCATTGCCCAACAAATAAAATTTAAAACACTGACAATAACATACAAAAGCCATTCGCAATTCTGCCCCGAGCTACATCACCAATCTTATCTCCAAATATCACCAAAACAATCCTCTCTGCTCCTCCCAAAACCTTCTGCTCTCTAGCTCCCTTGTCTCCTCCTCCCATGCTTGTCTCCAGGACCTCTTCAGAGCCTCTCCCATTTTATGGAACTCACTACCCCAATCTGTCCAGCTATCTCTGTCCAGTTTTAGGCGATCCCTGAAAACATATCCCTGCATGGTGGGCTATCCTGCCTCCAGCTTACAACCAAATCTTCCACTCCCCTCATCAGTTCATCCCTCAGAGTCACTACCTTTTTGTTTCACCAGCCCCTCCCTGTATATCTGATGGTATGGTGGTGCAGTCTGTATGGAATCGGCAGCTTACACATCTAAAAAGGTACCATCAATGCTGAAAGATATATCTAGGTTTTAGAGTAGCATATGCTCCCATTCACATGACATCTTTTTCAGGGAAGGCCTTGCATATTTTAGTAGGATAATGAATGCTAAACCACATACTGCATCTATGACAAAAGCATGGCTTTGTAGTAGAAGAGTCTGTGCACTTAACTGGCCTGCCTGCCGTCCAGACCTTTCACTAAATGAAAATATTTGGTACATCTTGAAACAAAACCTACGACAAAGAATACCCAGAACTGTTGAGCAGTTAGAATCCTGTACCCGCAAGAATGGGACAGCATTGCTCTCCCAAAACTCCAGCAACTGGTCTCCTCAGTTCCCAAATGTTCACAGAGTGTTAGAGGGGATTCTGCAAAGTAGCAAGCATGGCCCAGTCCTGACTTTTGAGACATGTTGCTGCCATCAATTTCAAAATGTACCATTTTAGGAGAAAAATAAGGTTTAAACATTTAACATTTTTTTTTCTATTGTGAATAAAATATGAGATTTGCAAATCATTGCATTCTGTTTTTGTGTTTACACTGCGTCCCAACTTTTTGGGGCGTGGGGTTGTAAACTTTTTTTTTTTTTAAATGGTCCTATAGTTCACACCATAAAATCATGGAAATGGCTGACTTTGATTTTAAGTATAATAAAGGGCTGCTTGACCACTACCATACAGATTGAGCTAAGGAGATTGTGACTGATCTTGGTACGCACGAAGAGTATGTCCATCGTATAAGCTTCCCTTGCTCAGTAACAGAGCAATCGAAGATCCCGGTCTCCCAGTTTCTTGTCGGGCACAGTCTAGGGTGGCGCTAAACATCAACTGTTTATTGAAACACAGGCACAAAGATAGATGCACTCTGGAACAACCCCCCCCTTCCTTGTATGACACAGGGTGGGGTAAACTGTACATTCAGTAACATGAGACACAGGTATATTCAAGCTTTTCAACAAATAATTAAATCAGTAACTGGGCACATAGACAGCCTTATCAGCAGGAAGGGCTGTTGGAGAAATCCTCCCCTCGAGCAACTAATAGCCAATAGTGATTTAATTAACCTGTAAACTAATCCACATAAAGATATAACATCCCACAATAGTTTGCGACCAAGGTGGAGTGCACCTTATACTAACGGACAGAAACAATAGGTGACCCAATTAGAAATTAACAGTGGGAGAGACATACTTGGCAGAAAAACATATACCACTGTAATAAACAGACTATAGCAGGAAACCTATTTACAATAAACACATTACAAACCCCACCCCACCTCAGACTATCTGGTAAAGAGTCTACAGCAGTCTATTAGAAAAACGCCTACAATATTGCAGCAGTCTAAAAAGGTGGCATTCATTTATCTTCATAGATTTCTAAAGGAATATTGTTGATAAATTATTACTGTCCCAGGTGAAGGAGCCTCTCCATTTTTTAACACAAACCATACATATGACCCAGGATAACAGGGGTAAAACTAAATGCTGAGTCTGGGGATTAGTATATCTAGGAGGGGCAAGGAGGGTATGTGTGCTTGTACTGTGTCTGGTTAGGGCAGACCAGACCAGACTGGGATTTGTGGTCACCCTGTGCCCCTAAAAGACACAGGGTGATTTGCCCATAAGAGCTGAAAAAGGAGTTTCCCGACCTCCCTAAATAAAGCTGGGTTCCACGG